>NW_027070111.1:40372-214216 GCF_002906115.3 Quercus suber
GACCAGATGATTTGGGTTAGTTAACACTCGTTTACAAGCCTCCTAAGTGTTTAAACTTAAATTCAATCATGCTTGAAGTCCTCGGACTAAATGATTTGGGTTAGTTAACACTCGTTTACAAGTCTCCTAAGTGTTTAAACTTAAATCCAATTATGCTTGAAGTCCTCGGACCAGATGATTTGGGTTAGTTAACACTCGTTTACAAGTCTCCTAAATGTTTAAACTTAAATCCAATAATGTCTGAACTCCTCGGACCAGATGATTTGGGTTAGTTAACAATCGTTTACAAGCCTCCTAAGTATTTAAATTTATATCCAATCATGCTTGAAGTCCTCGGACAAGATGATTTGGGTTAGTTAACACTCGTTTACAAGCCTCCTAAGTGTTTAAATTTAAATCCAATCATGCCTGAAATCCTCGGACCAGATGATTTGGGTTAGTTAACACTCGTTTACAAGCCTCCTAAGTGTTTAAACTTAAATCCAATCATGCCTGAAGTCCTCGGACTAGATGATTTGGGTTAGTTAACACTCGTTTACAAGTCTCCTAAGTGTTAAAACTTAAATCCAATCATGCCTGAAGTCCTCGGACCAGATGATTTGGGTTAGTTAACACTCATTTACAAGTCTTCTAAGTGTTTAAACTTAAATCCAATATTGTCTAAAGTCCTCGGACCAGATGATTTGGGTTAGTTAACACTCGTTTACAAGTCTCCTAAGTGTTTAAGCTTAAATCCAATCAGGTCTGAAGTCCTTGGATTAGACGATTTGGGTTAGTTGACACTCCTTTGTATTTCGACTAAGTGTTTGAACTTAAATCTACTTATGCCTGAAGTCCTCGGACCAAATGGTATAGGTTAGTTAACACTGTCTTGTAGTCATTATCAAAGTTTAAATTTAGCAAGTCATACCTAAATAACTTCGTCTTGTAGTTCTAGATATTGGAATAATCCTAAAATCAATACTTAGTAATACTCATGGTGGATATCCAAGAAAACTCGTAATATCTTCACATTATTCATTGCATTCTATGTTTGTTAATAATTCTTGTATGACCTACTTCTTCCAGTATTTGAATGAGGTGTTTACATCACTGGCCTGATATTATTGTTAAGTCTGCCTGTATTACTGTAGTTACAAGTTATAGTTATTCACAATAGTAAATTTCATAATATGTACGACGAAGACAGAAAATAGAAGAGTCATTTCATTTATTAAAAAGAAAGTACATTGCAATCCCTTTAAAAAAAAAAAAAAACTAACTAATACAAGTGCGAAATAGAAATTCCTAGATATCTAAGTCTTCGTCTGAGGAGCCAAAGGGTCAGCATTATGGCTGGGCTGGGTAGCAGCATCTGTGGTTTGATCCTCAGCCTGCTTGCCCTGGTCTCCAGTCTGACCAGGCTCTTTGGGTGCTTCAGTAGGATCAGGAAGGGTCTGGTCGACTACAGGCTGCTCCGAAGCTTCTGTCAGTTCGCAAATGTCTGGGTGGTAGAAAATGCTCTTAGGCTGCCCCAAGTCAGCCTCTGGAGGGACCCCAGCAGTTTTAAGGGCTTTATCCCAAGTTACATCACAATATTCCTTGCAGACCTTCGCGAACTCCTCAGTGAGTCTGAGTTAGGTCTCCTCCACCCCAAGAGTATATACTGCTTGTCTCTCAACCTCCTCTGCCTCTTTGGCCAGCTGAGCAGCTTTCTCGGCCAACTGAGCAGCTTCCCTGACTTTCTTTACTTCAGCACGAAGACCTTTGACTGACTCTCTCTCTGTCTCTAGATTGATCTCGGTCATACGCAACTGCTTGCATTGGTCTTCGGCCTGCTTTTTAGCGGTCTTCAGGCCAGCATCAGTATTGTCCCTTTGGCTTGTCATATCTCTTAGCTGCTCGGACAACCGAGAATAATCTTCCTTCAAACTACCCAGGGATTTTTCAACCTTAGACCGAGTGTGAGCCTCGGCCTGGGCTTCATTAAAGGTTTTTTTATTCCACTCTTCGGTCATGTAAACTTGCTGGGTAATCTATATAGTAGAAGAAAAAATTTCAATATAAAGTAAAAAAAAATTAATTAATTAATTAATTAATCAATATTTTAATTGAAAAAACGGATTAGTTCACTTACCATGGCTAAATCCCTTTTGAGGGATAAGAAGAGTTCATATTGGCTGAAGCGCCTGTAGGACTCCATATCTTTCGGAAGGAGAAGTGGTTACTCCAGGGCTTCAGCAACTAAATCTGCCCTCCCCCTGTGGTAATTCCTGAGGGAGGTATCCCAGGGGATGGGAGCACCGTCCAGCTCCAATTTAGGGGACCAGGTGTGCGGCCCTTGGCGCACCTCAGTGGCAAAAGCTTCGTCCCGGCTCTCAGTTGAGGAAGTCCTTCTGCTCCGCTGGCCTTTGTCTACTTTCTGTTGCTTAGCCCCTTTTGGAGGCACCACCTCCCTCTCTTCGTTAATCATAATGGGCCTCTTCTTTTTCATATCTGGCAATGGTTTTAAGCCAAGATCCAAAGGAATTTGAGGAGGTGGTGAAGGAAGACTAACGACTGGCTGAGACGTACCAGTCTCCTTGGGCCCAGCTTTTTTTCCCTTATTCTTCATCAAATCCTTCAAGCTCACCATGTCGTCTTCTTCGTCCGAAGAGTCTTTTGGAAGAGCTGTTATCAAGACAGGAGGGCAGACACTAGATTGCTTGTCAACTTCCCCCTCGGCGTCCGAAACGTGTATCACTCGAACCTCTTTTGAGGCCTCTCCTCCGAAGGTAAATTTATCAATTTGCTCTTCGAGTGATGAAGTTGAAGAAGCTACATTGCTATTGGTTTGAGGAGAATCTATTGAACCGGCTGGACGAGCAGCGGTACACCCTGCGGATTTGGATGTGGCACGGGGGGAAGATCGAACGGAGCCAAAAATCTTTCTGAGCAACGTCGATGTGGTTGATACGATAATCTCCTTGTCTTATTGCGTTGCCGACCGGCTGAAAATCGGACGGTTTGGGCGTGTAACCAAGAATGAGGGGAACCGACCGGAATTGCTCGTCTTCACTTACAAAAATTTCCGATCGTAGTAGATAGTTGAGTGCGGCGGTGTTTGTGAGACTCAGCCGAGGGGAAACATGGTCTTTATCTGTCAACATCACAACAGAATTTAGTCAGAAATTTGAAAATAATAACACAAAGAGAGGACAAAATTGTTAAAAAAAAAAGGTCGATCCTAAATCTACTGTTAGCAAACCTAAATCTAGGATACCCCCACCTGGCTCTCTTGGTCAGGTTGGGCATTGAAGACCGTCATGCCACACGCCCGAGACGATCAGATAATCGTCTTTCATCCCTTTGTTAGATTTGGGAAGGCAGGAGACGAGCCTAACAGCGTCGGATCGGGATTTAAGATTATATCCTGCTCCTTTCTGACTGTGACACTCGTACATATGTACCACGTCCAGCCAGGTGAGTCCCAATCCTAAATGATGGTTCAAATCGTCAATTGCTCCTAAGATTCTAAAGACGTTAGGCACACATTGTTCAGGACTAAGCCTATGGTTTCAAAGGTAATTAGTGGTGATGGGGCCCATAGGGATAGTTATTCCTCATTCCAGGAAGGTGATGATCGGGATTATAACATCACCCGCCTTTCGATCTGTTAGTATTTTTTCTAGAAGGCAATATCTCAAACCCATATCTTGAGGTATGCGGTATGTGGCCCTAAATTCCTTCATCTGGGCGGGGCTGTCCACTAGATATTGAAATTTACCAATCTCAGATAAACCAGAAAGAGGAGACTCTAAATGCAGTGACTGGGGATGGACTACTCGAAGGCCGAGGAAGCTAGCTGAGGAGAAGATGAAAGGTTTGAGTAAATGAAAACTTAAACAAACTAGATCGGGGAATGATCTTTAAACTTGTAGAGATTCTTGTAAATTCTGGGTTTGATGATTGAAGAGCTTGATGGATTTGAATGCTTTAGTTCACTGGAAAGTCTGAGAATCTGTAAAGTAAAGGAGGAAAAGCCTCTTCTGGGGCTTTATATAGAGACAAACGAAGGGGTAGGAGTCATCCCGCCCAAATTCCGAGGAAGAACCACGTTCGTTGGATCAGTAGTCCACTGTTGGATAACAAAGACAAAATGCTACTTGGAGTAATTAATAGTGCTTTGGGAATATTGAAACGGCAGCAGCAGTTATGAAGTGTCTAAATCTATGCTACTATATGTGTGAACTCAGATATTTTTGTACTTTCGACGTTTATTCCGTAACAAATCAAAATCCTATTTTTTCTCCTCGGATACGAGGGAAAAGTTAAAATTTTGAGGGGCTATTGTGGGGGGTGGAAGCCCAAACTTATGTATTGGGCCTAAGACCCTATTTGAAGGATACTATGTGTTCGAAGAGGTGAAGGCTGTTGAGAAGGAGTCCGTATGAAAGAATGACCTAGAAATGAAGGGGGAACAGTCCGAAGAGAGGACCAGTGGTCCGAAGAGGTCATTCTCCTCGGATGCAAAGATTCTTGGTTAAGCAAATATCTGGAGGGTTTGAGTGATCTTCCTAGCGACTTCAGTGATCTGGATAAGCTTTGGGCATGCCTGGAGATGAGAAGAATGGAGAAATATCTAAAAGGAAAAGCTGTCACCACCATATTAAATGCACTGCATCTGCTTTTTTGGCCGCATTAATATGGAGAAGACTCCTAAACAGTGTCATCTCAGCTACTACCACTCACAGAGAGCTAAAGAGGAGACTTGACGTGACATATATTCAAGTGGATATTTAGATGAAAAACAAGTGGACAATGAAGATGACGAGGGGGGATGCTATATGAAGGAAAAAAGCCTCTGGCGAAGGGGGGGAGAAAAAGAGAGAAAAATGGAGAAAAAGGAGGGGACTAGAGCTCTAAGAATTGTATTCATCTTTCATTCAATAATATTCCTCTTCGGACGTCAAATTGAAAAGCCTTAAAGTGTGTTTTTATATCAGTTCCTTCTTTAACACCATAGTTAACTATTGTTTGGTTCACAATCAGTCTATCTTTTTTACCTACTCTCTACAAATTCATTGTTTTGGGTTCATTGGGCTCATATCCAAACAATTTGGGCTTGTGCTACAAAAATAGACCCTACAACTTTAATTAGCTTTTTAAGTCACAATTAGAATTTGAGACATTTCCCAGCAAAATACACAGGGGGTCTTCTCCACATTAATGCGGCCAGAAAAGCAGATGCAGTGCATTTAATGTGGTGGTGGCAGCTTTTCCTTTTAGATATTTCTCCATTCTTCTCATCTCCAGGCATGCCCAAAGCTTATCCAGATCACTGAAGTCGCTAGGAAGATCACTCGAACCCTTCAAATATTTGCTTGACCAAGAATCTTTGCATCCAAGGAGAATGATCTCTTCGGACCACTGGTCCTCTCTTCGAACTGTTACCCCTTCATTTCTAGGTCTTTCTTTCATACGGACTCCTTCTCAACAACTTTCACCTCTTCGGACACACAGTATCCTTCAAATAGGGCCTTAGGCCCAATACATAAGTTTGGGCTTCCACCCCCCACAAAAGTAATTATTTTGTTGAAGAATGAAAAATAAATTTGGTTGTTGTTTTGAGTTTATTTGGGGTGAAAGAAAAGTCTATTCCTTGTTCTCCAAAGAATAAGAATTGAATCTTATAATAAACTTTTTTGCAAAGAATTTGATGAATTTGGCCCAAAGATATCCCTATGGGGGAAGATGAGAGAATCATAGAATTGAACATGGAAAAAAAAAATTGATTTTCACATGGGATGTTGTGCAAGGAGAGAAACAATAAGTTTTGGATTTTCTCTACAAATTAGAGTTTTTCTTAAAGCACAAAAAAATAAAAGAATTTATGGGGCTTTGATTAATGTTGCAAAATGAAAAAATAATAATAATAATAATAAATACAGTGAGTGCAATGAAGAAGAAAAATAATGTGTATGAGAGCGGAGGTTATTCTTTGGGTGTGAGACATATACATTAAAGATAAATTTGAAGATTTCTCTAAGGACAAGTTTTTTGAGTGCTACAACTAAGGAAAGTTGTATTGAAAGTGAGTAAAGATCTCAAGTGAGTTCACTTAAATTACTAGAGAGAGAGATTATCGTATTTACTCTAGATCTCAAGGAAGGCATAAACTTAAGAATATATATTTTAATTAATTTATTTTAGTGAATTTATTCGGAATTTTTTCCAAGGTTTTTCCCTTTATGGAGAAATTGTTTTCCATGTAAATCTATGTTTTGGTGTATGATTGATACATTGGCTTGGTAAATTTAGTGATAATATATTTTTTGATATTGATTAAACTTCTTAATTGATTTTCTTAATTTACATAACACTAGACTAGGACTCAACATATTACTATAGATGCATACTTTAAAGAAAAATGCTAAAGCTATTGACTTAAAATTGACATAATAATCAATGTTAGAAAATGGTGTCATCAATCATGGAAAAAAATATATATTTATTAATTATATCATTGAAGTGATACCAATCGTTACTATCTTAATTTACATAACACTAGACTAGGACTCAACATATTACTATAGATGCATACTTTAAAGAAAAATGCTAAAGCTATTGACTTAAAATTGACATAATAATCAATGTTAGAAAATGGTGTCATCAATCATGGAAAAAAATATATATTTATTAATTATATCATTGAAGTGATACCAATCGTTACTGTTAGGGCTGTCCAACCAACTTGTGGAACCGATCCACCGGTCCCAACCGTCCAATTCAACCCTAAAATTGGCTTATTTGACACCAATGGCAATCTGAGGCAATTCTCCACCCCAGAAACCAATCTTGGTGGGTTGTTGCATGTAAACTTGACTCCAACCGACCCGAATAATCTCCACCCCACTAAAGTATCCATTATGCTCTTCCCCGACTTAAACTGATAATTGATTAATACACAAAGATATTCAACTCTCCCAATTCAACTCTCCCAATTCAACTCTTCTTCCTAGCCGGCTATGGGTGCCATTCTTGGGGATCCGAAGTGATCATTGAGTCAAGTTTGGATTGGGCATAAACTAGACCCTTGGACAACCCTACCAATCATATTTTTTATCCCTTCATCACATAATAAAATTTAGAAAAATGCTATGTCTATAATAGTTTTACAACAAATCCAAAGTGACAGGTTGTTAGTAACTATTATTGGTGGGGAAAAAATAATTTCAATAGTGAGTAAAAATTAGAACAAGTAATATAACTTACTACTTGTGATTTATTATTAAATTATTGTGAAAATATTATATACATTACACTTTTCTAATTTTTATAATAATTCTAACATATATTATTTTTTTATACAAAAAATAAAACATATATTATTTATACACCAATTGTATTGGATTTTGTAGAGCCTAGTTGTGTTTAATCCGGATTATGACTCAACCCGAAATAATATTATTATGGTTTTTAATGGGAGATTTACTACCAGATTTTGTATTTTTCTAAAAATAGTGAAATTCCTACAACTCTTTGGACATAGGCAAATGGCCAAACTACGTAAATATTGTCTTGTGTGATTACTTTTTATTTGGCACTTATTTTTCTTTTATTTTACATCTCACAGATTTAGGAATTTTGTGCTCATATTTCCTTTAAATTGCAGAGCTAGGAAATCTACAGCAACACGAGGCAATATTATTTTACATCGTAAAAGCAAAGGACCTACCATAGAATTGAGAGGATCTTTCGAAATCCGAGAAATCCAATGAGAGAGAGAGAGTCAAGGAATTAACTTTCAAAATATAACTTCAGTATGATTAACAACGTTAGTTTTCCATTTCTCTTTCTCTTTTGTAAGATTCATTTGTTTCCTTTGTCAAATAATTAATGATTTATTAATATTTGTAAATTGTTTGCACTGTAAATTAAAGGAAATCCAAACCACTAAAACCCCTTCCCCTAAAGAAAATTTTTTTCATCATTTGACCCCTTTCAATTAGCATGTTAATCTAACTTTTGCTGAGTTTATCTTCACTATGACGTTTCTGTATCGCCTTTCGAATTAAAAGAGAGGATTCAGCACTGCACTACAGATTGGATAAGCAATTAATTAAGAAGAAAAGAAACAGCAACATAAAGCCAATATAGGAATCAAAGGGTAGCAATTTTTAATTAGAAACCATGTGGAAAGATGTTTTTCCATCATACAAAGTGGGCAATACACATTTGCCCGTGGGGATTTACTTAGGTTAAACACTATCAGACAAAAAATTATGAGCATTTAGTAATCAGAGGCTTCCGAATCTATGCATTAAATAGTTAAACTTTGATTATCAAAAAAAAAAAAAAAAAAAAAAGATAGTTAAACTTTTTCTTTAATTTATTTTCATGAACTGCCCAATTAGATTTCACATACAGTACAACAGTGGACGACTAACACAATTGCTCGACACAAGTCTAATTGTCAATGAAAGAAATGTCTAACTACACAAAGAGAAAGAAGAAGATATGAGTAAAAAATTAGACAAAATTGGTGGTAAGGTGGGGACAAAATAAGGACGAGTTTGTGCAACTCTGAGGTAATGGGAATCCGTTGATAAACAAAAGACTTTGTCCCAAAGAAAAGACAATGTCCATGTTGGATTTCAGTATTATTATTGTTTAATTAGCGTTGAAATCTTAGATTAGTCATGCATTTTCACTATATATATCCATTTGAGCTAACTTCTGTGTCATAGAACGATACCTGACCAATCCAGCCTAGTTTATTTACAAACTCTTCTTTCAGCTAGCAATTTTCATTTTGTGCGTCAGAATGGCTAACTCCAATGTCATGAAAGTTTCAATGCTGATCATCCTTCTCATCTTATCTGTGCATGTGAGGAGCTTTGAAGCACTAAAGTATCACGAGCGTAAGACAATGCAGAAAAGAATAAGTAGCAGATCTCTTTTACGTGAACTGGTCTTTGATTTGTCTAAGATGCAGCTTAACAAAAGGACGACAATCCCAGACGACTCAAACCCATCAAGGCTTCCACCGGGAGGTCCAGACCACCAGCATAACACTGAAACACCAGCATTGATGCCCTAGATGCCATTTGAAGCATGCATGCAGTTGCAGGGACAGCTCTACCCTAGATATGCAAATACAGGAATAGAGATTCACTGCAACCATTTGTATTTGGGGTGCTAAAAAGAATAAAAAAAGTTTAGCTCCAAATATGTTTGAAGCTATCTTTCTCTTATATACTATATGATAATTAAAGAGACTATCCATGTATAGTTTTAGTTATAAAACTTTTAATAAGTCATAGGACTTGTTTAAATAATACACATGAATAGTCTTATAAATTATCATGTAATTGTTTGGAAAAGATAGCTATAAGTTTGGGGCCAAAAATTTTCAAAAAAAATAATGTATTTCTGCATCTTAGTTTATTATGAATACTAAGCACCACTATCTACTATCTAGTTAACTTAACTTTGCCATTTCAGGTCAGTCTTGTTGTTTTTTTTTTTTTTAATAAGAGTAAAAGTGTGTTTGTGTTAAGTATAAAAGTGGTTTTTGTATTGTACTTTGTTCCTATTAATTGTCCTTATGTTATGTGTCTGGGTTTTTTTTTTTTTTTTTGAACTTCAGTTATTTTATAAGGAAAGTAAAAATAATAAATAACAAGCTATAATTGAAGAAGTATAAAGTAGAATACAAAAATTAAAATAGTTGATTTGTAATTTTCTATTCCATTTTAGGTGTTTCACATACTATTCTCCACTAATTACGATATATCACAAGTCGGTTATTCTTTTTTATAAAATATCCAAAGTTTAAAATGAAAAAAGTCATACATATGCTATACTATGATTGGTAGAGTAAAAGGTGAACACCTGGAGTGAAACATAGATTTTTTTTTTTTTTTTAATAATTCAATAATTGGGAGATTGAACCTTGATGTTTTTATTGAAAACACTAAGTGCTAGTTGAGCTACAAATTCTTGTCCAAAAGATCCTATTATCGTACAAAGGGGTTGCAATAGCTCACTCTAGTAGTATAAGTCATAATTAACATAACTTTAATCTCTTCCAATATCCCATTCTTTAGGTGGTAGAAAGTAATAATCGAGGTAAACCAACTTCACATAATTGTCCCCAAGGATTTAATTAATTCTTAATACCCATTTGGATACAGCTTTTATCCCCAGCGTCTGCATTTTGCGTTCTTTTCTTTTTCTTTTTTTTTTTGTAGAAGCACGTTTCAGTAAGCAAAGTGCTTTTTCAGTGAGTTCCATGCACTATTTACGGGGACCCACAAACCTCTTTTTTCAACAAAATTTTCATTAAAAATTGGTCTCACAGTACTATTCACACATTTAAAAATTATTTTGCTACAGTGTTTTCAGTTTTCAATTTTCAGCAAAATAAGTGGTATCCAAATGGACTCTTAGTCCACACCAAAACCCTAACACATAGACCACGCCCCTGGGTATGTCTTCCATATATTGTGCGCAATGCATGCACACGCTAATAAACTCATTGTAACGTAGGCTGACTACTAAAAAATACTAGTTTCAGAACACAACGGCTTTGTATGACAAAAAGAAAGAAAAAGCAGTAGAGCGCACACACAATAAGTCATTTTGTGCAAAAGCAAAAACTAAACAAACTAGTAGACAATTTAGAAAATATGATTTAACATCTGTCGTCTAGGTATTGCCTTTCAATTAAAATTAACAAATGTGATGACCATTGACCATATATATATGATCGTATTAATTTATTTAATTATACATATTAATGAGAAGCTTCCACAAAGACACTGTTATATGATTACAGCCTTAAAGACACTGTTATATGAAGCAAATTTAAAAATATCCAGTCCGTCTTTTAATTCTAAGGAAGTAGCACTCTTCTACAGTACAATGTACTTTTTGCCTATTACTGGTGTTTAGGACTTTTGGCATAGTTGTGGTGAGTTCTCTCTATGTACACCAGCGTTAGGTTGGGCTCCTAATTTGTTCTTTCATGTCTCTTGCAAGGACATCGACCTCATACCCAGTCCTTGCATAGTCCTTAGCCTCAGGTGGGTTTGGAATGCATATGCGGAAGTGGATTACAAGGTTTTTTTTTATGATGCAGAACTGCTGCTCCTACACAATGCTAGACAGATTTTTTCAGATCTGCATAAAGCAGTACAATAGCACTTATTTATACTTGAAATAGGCTCCTAGACTTCTAGATACAAATAACTAACCCTTAGGAACACAAATAGTTTATCACCCTGGAATACTAACAGCCATCATCTAGAAATTTCTTTATTAATATTACAAATTAATTCTAACACCCCCTCTTAATTTGTAATCTTTAATTGCTTCTTCAACCACTCCATATTGTCAACTGTAGCTACTTTGGTGAGAACATCTAACGGCTGATCATTTGTAAGAATGAATTGCAGTTGGATTTCTCCTAACCAACCTAGTCTCGAATAAAATGGTGCCTAATCTCAATGAGCTTTGTCCTTGCATTGAAAATAGGATTCTTAGTCATTGCATTGGCTGCCATATTGTCACAGCATATTATAGGTTCTTCAATTTTTTGCTACAAATCTGAAAGTAATCTCCTTAGTCAAATAGCTTCACATGCTGCATCAGCTGCTACAATGTATTCAACTTCTGCTGAAGATAAGGCAACTGGCTTTTGCTTCTTTGAACTCCAAGCAATCACATTTGATCCCAAGTAAAAAATGTAGCCAAATGTGCTTTTTTCTGTCATCAAGTGATCCAACCCAATCACTGTCAATGAAACAAACAAAATTGTTGTCATTCTCCTTTTTGTACAAAATGCCTCGCTTCTTTGTGCCTTGCAGGTAGCAAAGAATTCTTTTTGCTGCTACATAATGCAGCTTGCTGGACTGGATCATGAACCTTGATATAAGGCTAACTGAATGAACAATATCTAGCCTTGTATTTTTGATATAAATCAAAGAAGCAACAAGACTACGATATGTCTCTGCATCTTCCTTTTCTACTGCATCTTCTTGCTGCAATTTCTCATTAGAAGACATAGGTGTGGACACCAGTTTACATGCTGCCATGTGAAATGTTTTAAGCAAATCTTCAATGTACTTTTCTTGGCAAATAAAAACTTCACCTTAAGATTGTCACACTTGAAAACCAAGAAAGTATTTCATCAAACCCAAATCAGTCATCTCAAATTCTTTCATCATGGCCTATTTAAAATCTTCAACAATCCTCATATTTGTGCCCATATAGATCAAATCATCAACATATAAACAAATTACTAGAAAATCTCTAGTACCTTCATGCTTGACATAAAGCGATGGCTCACATTTGCTCCTTTGAAAACCATTTTGGCGAAAGTAACCGTCAAATTTGCTATTACAAGCTCTTGTAGCTTGCTTTAGGCCATACAATGCATTTCGAAGTCAATAGACTTTGTCTTCTTTTCCTTTCTTAATATATCTCATCGCTTGCTCTACGTACACTTCTTCTTTGAAGTCGCCATTTAAAAATGTTGACTTAACATCAAGCTGAATACTTGAAGCTCTGTTTGTGCAGTAAGAGCTAAGAAAGTTCTAATAGCTTCCATACGAACAACATGTGCAAATGTTTCATGGAAATCTACTCCAGCCTATTGTGCATAGCCTTTTGCGACCAAAGATGCCTTATGCTTTTGAATTGAGCCATCTTCATTGTACTTTGTTTTATAAATCCATTTTTAAGCCAATCACGTCTCTTCCATTTGGCAGGTCCACAAGCTCCCATGTGTGATTTCTCTTAATGCTAGCAATTTCTTCATCCATCACTTTTGCCTACACATTCTCCTTTGCAGCATCTTCAAAGGTTTGTGGCTCACTAGCAAATAATGCAAATTCACAAGATTGATATACATCTGACAATGAGAAAAACTTTCTTGGAGGCTATCTAAATCATAAAATTTTGAATTTGGTAAGGCAGTGCTTGAAGATCTAGTTGGAAATGATGTTGCTTTTGGGGCTTCTTCAGAATTCATGCTTGGAAGTGAATTAGACTTGTCTTGAAAATCAAGAGAAACAACAACTTCCAAGTTTTTTTCTTTCGTGGACATTTTCCTCCCATTGCCACGCTGCCAACTCATCAAAAATAACATCTCTTGAAATCACCAACTTGTTTGTCTTGGGATTCAAAAGGCAAAATCCCTTAGACTCATCACTATAGCCAATGAAGATGTACTTTTCCCCCTTTTAATCAAACTTCTCTCTTTCTTTTGAGGGAATATGAGCATATGCTATGCAACCAAAGACTTTAAGCTGATTCACCACAGGTTTCTGCTTATGCCAAGCTTCAAACATAGTTTTCTCTCTAACAGCTTTTGCTGGAGAGCGATTTAGAATATATGCAGCTGTGTTGACAACTTTTGCCGATAATATGTTAGGTAATCCCTTGCCCTTGAGCATGCTGCTAGCCATTTCTTCAATTGTTTGATTCTTCTATTCAGCTACTCCGCTTTGTTTAGGAGTTCTTTGAACTATGAGTTGCCTTTGAATGCTATTTTCTTTACAATATTGCATAAATGGTTTATAAATAAACTCTCCACCACGGTTAGTTCCCAAGGTCTTCATTTGATGATCTCTTTGCCTTTCAAGAAGAGCTTTAAACTGAAGAAAAAATTAGAATTCTTCTGACTTTTGATCAAGAAAATAAATCCATATCATCCTTGTGTAATCATCAACAAACAAAAGAAAATATCTTTTGTTGCTTAGTGATGGAGTTCTGGTTGACCCACATATGTCTACATACATAAGCTCTAGAGAACTACAGGCTCTCCAGGCTGTCTTTGGAAATGGAAGATGATGCATCTTGCCATATATACAACCTTCACAAATGATGTCATTTTTCTAAATTAAAGGAAGGCCAACTACCATATTTCTTTGCTTAAACAAATGAAGGCCTTGATAATTCAAATGCCCATATCTTAGAAGCCAAAGATGAGACTCATCAACAGTCTCACTTTTCAAAGAAATTTTCTCATATAATGGCATGCTAAGTGGAAAAACATTATTTTGTAACACCTTTGCCACTATCAATTTGTTTTTCTTATCATATATAGTGCACACACCATCATCAAAGTATAAAGAATAACATTTTCTAAGCAACTGACCAACACTAAGAAGGTTTTGAGATAAGCTTGGCACATAAAGAACATCAAGAATAAATTTTTGGTTACCTTCTTCAATGTGGATAGCAATGGTTCCTTTTTCTTCAACTTTCTTTAGCTTTCCATCTCCAAGTTTTACTACAGAAGTATAACTATGATCAAGTTCCACAAAAGACTTGGAATTAATTGTCATATGACTACTACATCCACTATCCAAAACCATGTATCTTGTGTTTCATGTTGAGCATTCAAGCAAGAATAAATAACTGATCTTCTTGACTGCCTCTTACAAAATTCATATCATTTTTCACTTGTCTTGATACTAGCAATTTCTTTTAGAGTGATTAGGAATTTTGCATCTAGTGCATCTGGAACGACATTCCTTTGACTCATGACTGGGTTTCTTGCAAATAAAACATTGGCCACTAAAGGTACCTGGTTTTTGCTAGTATTTTTCTCCATTCTCTCCTTGTCCTCTATTCTACCCTTCTTTGAAGTTGCCTCGGCCTCTTCCATATTGACACTTCTTTTGATAATTGCCTCTTCTTTTCCCTTGTTCTTCTTTGGAAATTTCATTATGAGAGACATTCAACTTTGATTGAAATGCTTGCTCCAATGACTGGCTTCAAAATCTGGTCATCCTTCCTTCATGTGCTTCAAAAGACCCCATCAATTCATGCATGGTGGGAACTGATAGGCCTTTAGATTCTACTATTATTGCTACTACATGGTCAAATTTTTAAGGCAAACTCTAGAACATCTTCTCAACAAGTTTCTTCTCTTGAATTGTACCTCCATAGCTCCTGATTTTATTAACAATCTCAGCAACTCTTGAATTGAAATCTTTGATAGATTCAATTTCCTTCATTGTCAAATTATCAAATTCTCTCCACAAATTTTAAAGCTTAACAAAGATGGCTTTATTTGAGCCTTGAAACTCCTTTCGTAAAATCTCCCATGCTTCTTTTGCTTTTTTAACACCAAAAATTCTGGGATAGATAGACTTGCTTACCCCATGATGAATGATCCTCAAGGCTGTAGTATTTTTCTTCAATTTTTCCTTGTACTCCTTTTGATTTGCTTCAGTCCACGAAGAATTCCCAGTTTCTGGTGGGTCTTGGAAACCATCTTCAATCGAATCCCATAAATCTTGGGAAATGAAAATTGTCTCAATTGAGAGCTCGAGTAGTCATAGTGTTCTCCATTGAAAATAGGAACCTGGTTTGTTGAATAGGAAAACAAGACATCTCCAGATTTAGCATCCATGGAAAATAACTAAAAAGAGGTTTAATAGTGGATGAAGAAAGAAATATCAGGTGTTGTATAGGTGTTGTACAGGCTGTATAGGCTGGCTCTGATACCAAAATTTGTTGGCATATGTGGAAGTTTTATTGATAAAGTGCTATAGATTACAAGGATTTTTTTTTTATGATGCAGAGCTACTACTCCTGCACAATGCTAGATAGATTTTTTCTGATCTACATTAAGCAGTACAATAGCACTTATTTATACTTGAAAGATACTTCTAGACTTCTAGGTACAAATAACTAACCTTTAGAAACGCAAACAGGTTATCACCCTAGAATACTAACAGCCATCACGTCATGCCCTAAACCCAAAAGGGTGCAAAGCATGAGAGAAGAACCATTAAGAGCAAGAACGTAGGAGTTTTTTCTTTTTTCTTTTCTTTTCTTCTCCTTGACACATGATAAGAATAAATAATCATACTAAAATCTTCATATTACAAGTCAGAGCTCTATAACACATTTACAAACAATAACTCAAACCATGTGCCTCTAAATAATACATGAATATATTTCAAAGCTCCAAATGGATAACACAAAACCACAATCCCTTCTAGAATACACAACCTCAACATTGAAGCTAGGCCTACCATGCCTAAGGCTAACAAACCTCAAGTACCCAACCTCCAATAGAATTAATTATGACCTTGTTAAACTTTGCAAAATTGAGTCACCAACCATTTATGGCCCAAGTCTCCCAAATTTTATATTGCACTCAAATCACCACCAATAATTTAAGCTCCATGCTCGACGTGTAGTTAATTTATTTGCAAAATTGTTGGAGATTGGGATGAGCTAAAGCCTAGTAAGTAGCATAATTAATGGGGGTGGGAGAAATGCAAGTCTCATGATAATGGGCATTTTACAAAACATGTTATACTTTGGGAATTTCAATGAAAATCTAGCAAATTCATTTTTATTGATAAAATGACAAGAATGATTAAAAACTATGTAGCGCAAAGCTTTCTCAAAATATCTCAACATGAAACTACATACTATATGTTGTTAGCTATCAAAACATCATTCCAAAACTTGAAAATCTAACCCAAGGCCACGTGACAATGCCATCACAAACACGGAACTCATTACCAACACACAGCCAAAACTAATCTACCATCACAAAAATGGAACTCAACACCGTCACAAAGACAGAACTCATATGCCGTCACAAAGACAGGTGCTTAGATACCAATGTCACACAAACTATAGTATTTAGCTAGGAAATCATCGTTTAATCACATTTCACGGCACAAGGGTAAAACATAAAGAGCTCACAGATTACATGAATTCAAAACACAGTTCATTTTCAAGTAGTTTCACAAAACCTTTTTAATATCCAAAGATATTCACAAACTTCTCAAAGCCTTCAAACTCATTTCTTGTCAAGAAGATTTTGTATCAACCCTCCCAATTATCAAAGCATCTTTAAATTTTGCGAATAATGCAATAAATCCATTTTCAATAATTTAATCAAAGATGCTTTTCTCTCCCATGCCAAATATTCATGCATTTCCCCATATGCAATATTAAACATGATGCACTTTTCATAAATAGTCATATACATTAAGGTTACAACACAATAGTTTTTAGAAAAGTATAGTTCCACAAATAATTTTCCAAAATGTGTTTAACCCAAATACAATGTTTATGCAATATGGTTATTTTCCAAAAATTCCTATTAAAAAGCTACTTACCTCAAAAGACCAACCAATTTTACCTCAATCGGGCACCACCACCTAAGCAAGCAATCCAATTACTAGGTCCATCACCAGGAATCTCGAAACCTAGAAACTTAATGATCAAGCCTATCAATAACAAGGCCTATCACAAAGTACATTCAAACTTGTCTCCATAAATCGAAAATGGTCCACTAAAATCAAATCGAGGTTCTAAAGCCTTACTTGACTATCCCAAGGCACCTATTCCCAAGGGACATCAAACAAGCATACAAGTGATCCAAAGGACCATAACAAAACCAAAGCATTTTAATACACTACTACAAGTGTTTAAACCAAACCATTATTAAAATTAACTAAGTAAAACACATGTCAAAGAAAACATAGGAATTTACACGCCAACCCACTCAATGAAGATTTCAGGTAAATTCCACAAAATCTCAACATACTCATCATACTTTCTGATTCACTACACAGCAGGTCAGTACTTTTGTAAAAATCGTTTGGTCCGTGAAATTTATCCGATAAACTTAAAATTAAATATGGGTAAGTTCTTATACGTGTAGTATGTACCATCAAAAATTCAGCTCAAAATAATTTTTCTATAATTTATTAAAAATCACGTATTGCAGCTAACTCAAATCTGTCCATGACAGATTTAGGTTCCCAAAAGAAAATTTCTATAGTTTTAATACTAGCCCAAATGCTTTGAGACTTTATTCACATTAAAACCACATGTCTTAAAGCATATTAAAAACAAGGAATGAAACCCTTAATCTCATATAAACTATTACCACAACTAAAAATCAAGAAACCAAAACTCATAACTCATAGAGACAAATTATCAAACATTTGGCATGCAATAACCACATGTTTACATCCCTTAAACAAAGTTCATAGCTACACTCACATCCACTCATGCCAAAGCCATTCAAAATACAAGGAAGCACAGTTCCAAAAATCAACCCCAACTTCCACACAAAAATCCACCCGTAAGATTGCTAAAAGAGTCCAAATTACCCAAATTTTTAACCATGGAAAGGCCCCAAAAGATCACCATCTGTGAAAACCCTTAACCACTTAACAAATAAGTCCACCAAATCAAAAACCCATATACTTAATCACATGTATATCACTCAAGTAGCTTAGATTAGAAAGAAATATTACAAAAACTTGAAAAGCTACAAAAATTTAAGAATTTACCTTTAAAATGAGAGATGAAGAAGCCTTAGAGGTTGCTATAGAGTTTTTCTAGTAAACTTGCCAGAAAAACGATGGTGGAGGTGGTTGGATGAGCACCGGTGAGAGTGAAAGAGAGAGATAAAGAGTAGTTTATGTGTGCGTGTTTGTGTTCGAGTGTGAGATAAAAGAAATGAGGGCAAGCCATTACTAGCCAGCCAAGGGAGGAGAGAGATATTTTACAAGATTGTGTGGTTGGCAGATAAGGGGTAGGTAGGGGGCTCACGTGCGGGTCAGAAATCTAACCCCTCCCCCTTTTTTTTTTTAGGGATAATTACAGTAAACCCACCTGAGGTTTGGCCCGTTTTCACTTTGCCTACCCGTGGTTCAAAACTTATCACTTTGCTCACCTGAATTTCAATCCGTTACTCCCCCGTTGCCCACCTCACCCCCAGACGTTAGACAAACACGTTTTAATTCCAAATTAGAACATATCACGGATCAAACAAAACAAACTCACTCTCTTCTCACTCTCTTTCCCTCGCGAGCCCTAGGAACGCGAAAATCCATTTCTGCATCTGATATTGACATTCTGTTGCAAGTGTAAACCCAGACGAGCAACAGGTTGTTCGAGGGACTAAAATCCTGGTAAGAAATCAGTCACTGTTTGGGTTTTTACTTTGGGCTCGTGGTTGTTTATTGTGTTTTTAGTAATCAATCAATGGTCAATGTTACATGTAATGGAATGAGAATATTGGTTGTGTTTGTTGATGCTTAATGAAAACCCTTAACCACTTAACAAATAAGTCCACCAAATCAAAAACCCATATACTTAATCACATGTATATCACTCAAGTAGCTTAGATTAGAAAGAAATATTACAAAAACTTGAAAAGCTACAAAAATTTAAGAATTTACCTTTAAAATGAGAGATGAAGAAGCCTTAGAGGTTGCTATAGAGTTTTTCTAGTAAACTTGCCAGAAAAACGATGGTGGAGGTGGTTGGATGAGCACCGGTGAGAGTGAAAGAGAGAGATAAAGAGTAGTTTATGTGTGCGTGTTTGTGTTCTAGTGTGAAATAAAAGAAATGAGGGCTAGCCATTACTAGCCAGCCAAGGGAGGAGAGAGATATTTTGCAAGATTGTGTGGTTGGCAGATAAGGGGTAGGTAGGGGGCTCACGTGTGGGTCAGAAATCTAACCCCCCCCCCCCCTTTTTTTTTACTTGGGTTGGGGCATTACACATCATTTAGAAATTTCTTTATTAAAATTACAAATTAATTCTAACATGGAATCCTAACCTTCTTACCCATGCCATTGATTCAACCCTTACAGCATATCCATTCAATCCTCTTAACTGCCAATGGTGTGAGCATGTTATCAACAATCACTGCTTCTTCTTCCTTTTCTATATTTTCCATGTTTTGAAATAATGGCAAACAAACGATTCCTTGAGACCAAATCCTAATGTTCCAAACTGCTTTTTCCTGCATAGTTTAACCACCATTTTTCTTCACTAATGATCACTATAACACATCTTCTAACAACTGATATGACTTGTGTTAGATATGGTGTTGGAAAAGTTAATTCATGACAATGTAATATTTGTTTAATTTTTTATGATGTTATAGATTCAACTCGAGTTAATGCAATCTTCAATTTCTCAACTACAACTCAATTGACTCTTGATAGATCAAGAATTATTTATCGATCAACTCTTGATCAAATCTCAATCGAGAATCAAGAAGCTGAATTCTTTTAAAGATCCAATAAATTGGGTAATGAATTGGAATTTAAGCCTTACATGCTAAAGTATACAAGGATGTATTATAATGGATTGAAAACAAGAGAGAGCTATTATTGTGCATCAAAGAGTGAAAAACCTAATTCTTTCTATATTGTCACAATATTGAAGATCAAGCAATAAATTAGAAGACGGTTTGTTAATTAATTGATGATTGAAAATTGAAACCAGCCATGTAGCCACCGCAAACCATAATTGTGAAGAAGCTTCAAGGTAGTCCTTGAAGTCATAGATGAGGTTCATGTAGAGAGTTCCATATTAAAAGAGTCTAGGAGGGTTTTGAGTAGTGTGGGGGTCGCATTTGTTAGTTCTACTATTGGAAACTATTAGGAACATGTGTATGTTTCAATTGTGAAACTTCGATTCCAGTAATTGAATTTTTTTTTATTTGAGACCAGTGTTAATACTCAAAGGATTTTTTCTTTTTTCTTTTTTTCTTTTTTGGGTCCATCAGTTTTTCACTTTGTCAATAAATCACTAGTGTTATTTATTTTACTGCACAATATATTAAATAGGATTTGTTTATCGAGGCTTGTTAATGGAATATAAAGGAACATCATAATTGATACGCTTCATAAAGTTGGGTTATTCCCATTATAAAGTAAATCAAGGGGTTTAAACTGTCATTTCAATTGGAATCAAAGCCAAGTTAACTCCATATTAGAATTTGATTCTTAAGTTGATCCTTGACTCATGTTGTCAATGGATCATGGTAGCATGGGTTACAGTCACATAATGGGTTATGGTAGCCACCCTTAGTGATGTTGAATAGTGAATCAAAGAGTAAAAAGGAGGGAAAGTTCATGGCTTTCACAACCTCTCTAGTGGAAGAAAGAGTGGCAGTTGAGAGTTTTTGTGAATTCATCTTATTATGAACTAACATAAGATTGCCATGCTATAAGAAGCTTTTAATAAGCTTTGTAAGATTGCTTCTAGGTCGGTGAAAAAAACGAGGTTAACATTAGTTAAGCTAAATGTGGTGGAGTGAGTGCATTGTCTTGCACTACACGCATGGTTCATGCCCCTACCTTAGTGATGTTGAATAGTGAATCAAAGAGTAAAAAGGAGGGAAAGTTCATGGCTTTCACAACCTCTCTAGTGGAAGAAAGAGTGGCAGTTGAGAGTTTTTGTGAATTCATCTTATTATGAACTAACATAAGATTGCCATGCTATAAGAAGCTTTTAATAAGCTTTGTAAGATTGCTTCTAGGTCGGTGAAAAAAACGAGGTTAACATTAGTTAAGCTAAATGTGGTGGAGTGAGTGCATTGTCTTGCACTACACGCATGGTTCATGCCCCTCATGGGAGGTATGCCTCAACAGAATGAGCCAAAGGAGGAGATTTGGGAGTCGCCACCTCATTTAGGTCTAGGAGCCAAATCGGGTCTTTTGGGCTACTCACTTACATTGGTCTACGCACTAGACATTGGGTTCAAAGTTAG
This sequence comes from Quercus suber, assembly GCF_002906115.3. Classification (NCBI taxonomy): domain Eukaryota; kingdom Viridiplantae; phylum Streptophyta; class Magnoliopsida; order Fagales; family Fagaceae; genus Quercus; species Quercus suber. Next base: position 61,897 of record NW_027070111.1, read on the forward strand.
GGTACGACTTGGTAAGGTGTTAGACATTCAAAACCGCCAAGCTTGTGAACCGGCCTCCATATGTGCTGATGGGTCATATTTAATTAAAGATTTTATTAAGTATGTCCTAACCCTAAAGCTAAACATACATCATGCACTAAATGAAAAGAGCAAACACAACATGTTAAATATCACATCACAGCAAAAATATGGACAAGTTAAAACATAATCAAACAAATATATTAAAAAAGAAAACTAACAATCAAATTAAATATGTAAGGAAAAATATCAAATAAACCAAACATGGTAAAAAAGACTTAAATAAACATGGGAAACAAAATATCAATTAATTAACCTAAAATATAGAATTGAAAAAATCACAAAACACATGGAAGTTAGTTAATTAAATCAAAATTAGGGTTTTGGCCCAAATCTGGATTTCGTGTGTATACGCAAACTCAAACTTGTGTACATGCAAGGTCGAAACCCTGAACGCATCCTTGAGCATGTATACGCATCCTTAATGCAGAATCTAGAAAAATCACTTTGTTACATCATATCAAAGAGTCTAACACCAGTACTAAAATATTTGTGAAACTCTAAAAACAAATATGATCAACTCAATATTAGGTTAACATAAAAAGAAAAGGAACATGGCAATTAAACAAATTAAAGATAAACATAATATAAACTACATCAAGAAAAACATATTTATCTAACACAAGAACAACGAAAAAACATATTATAATCAAATTAAGATCATATTAACATGCATAAAAGAAAGCCATAATAATTAAACTAAACTAAACAAACTTATAAATAAATTATAACAAGAGATTCATATGGATCTTACAAAGCAAAGTAGTTAATCATGGAAAGAAAACTATATTGTTTTAGAATCACAGATTTAAGGATAATTAATTGATCCCTCAATGTCTACAATACAGAGATTATATAGAGATAACATGGATAACCAAAAAACACAATAGAAACAAGGAATCACAACTCAAAATAATATTCTTTTGAAAAAAGATTTAGAACCCCATACTAAGAATCACTTTTTGCCTTAAGAGATTGCTAAAGAGAGATTTTGAATCTATAAAAAACATACTTAGGTGTTGCCTGAGTGTTTAGAAAATATGAAATAGGTTTTTAGAAAAGTGGAGGCACAAAAATAAACTCTCTTTTAGCTAGCCTTTGGATTAGAGACATAAGGTGAGTATTTATACAAATAAATAAGGATTTTCAAAGCTTTTTAGAGGTTTTTTGATGTTCCTAAAGGTTTAAGGGCCTCCATAAAATATTGAAGTGTTGGGAGCCCAAAACTGATGTTTGAGGGCTGTGTACGCAAGTTCACTTAGAACCCGGATTTGACTACACTATTAGCCCAACTTCAAACGGTCATAACTCATTCATTTTTAATTTAAATTAGGCAAAATTTGTGTTCAAATTGAAACTCGGGATGTCTACTTTTCAATGAAGTAAATTTCACCAAAATTTTCTTTGTGGTTAAAAATATATTATCAAAAAAGTGAGCAAATATCATTTTTTAATATTGTTTTCAGAGCAATTTAAGCACTTTTGAGTTGTGATTACCTCCAAAATATTGAGAACTCTTTAATTTCACTTGGTTGACATATTTTAAGCTCATTATTATAGCCGGGGACCAAAATTTATTAATGGGAATACAAAATGCGATGTCTATAGATGGAACTGGAAAAAGAAGAGCTTTTGGCTAAGTTAAATGAGACCACCTAGTTGGATGCTACCAAAAAAGAGAATACTTCTTTGTTTTACTAGTTAAGAACCTTGGAGTGTGAATTGAGTCAGGATAGGACTGAGTGGGAGTGGATTTCAAGTTTTAAGCCAAAGGAGGTTTTTAGTTCTCAAAAATCTAGTTATGACAAGACTATGAATCTATGATAAGATATAGAAAAATTGGATCTTTTGGTCCCTTCTCTCTTAAATCCTTAGGGCTAAGGCTGGTTTTTGTCCCAGTCCAAAAAGGTTGAACCTCAGGTTAAGCAACCTCAAGTCTACAAGATTAAGGTCATTGTTGAGTTTGTGCCAAAGACCAATGTCCATCCTATTCCTATGAAGTAGTCCTCCTCGCGCTCTATATTTATGTCGATACCATGATGATGCTTTAGAAAATTTGTCCTAACTTCTTCAAATTGTACTATTTTAGGCTAGAAAGAAAGCGTCTCAACCCAAGGCATATTATCTTGTGCCCTTACTCAATGAATTGATTAAGGCGTTCAACATTTTAACATAATTATTTGGAGTGAATTCCTCTCGTCCTCCTCTTCATCTTTTGAGGAATAAAACCTCATCATCTACACAAGCCAAACCTCATGTTGTGTGGGTGAAAAAGACTTCTAAGACCTAGGCCCCTCACATCTGTCCTTTATTCAAATTCTTCCGATCTTTTTCTGGGCATTACAACTTTAACTCCTTTTGTTTGTCTTCATGGATCATCATCCATTTTAGGATTTCAAAGCATTTGAGGTTAGGTTCAATCAATACTGCATTATAGTCTACATTTTGTGTTTTTGTTTTGATCTTAAATGAAAAACAAAAACAAAAAATTGAAAAAGAGAAAAATATAAGAACTATGTGTGCGTTTGTGTACTGGGCATTGTACCTTTAGTTGGGCACATAACAATTAATTTTTAACTGTGTAACATTCTTATCCTAGCATTGTGCCTATTGCACTAGCTTCTCAATACTAAGTCTAGTTTGTGGCTCTCTATGAGTGCTTGGAGGGCTATTAGTCAAGTGTCATATGTGTCCTTATCATAATGTTAAACTGTGCACTAGACATGTTGTGCAATATTGGAAGCTCTAATATCAATTAGTATATAGGGGGCTAGCAAAAATGCATTAACACAAACAAGAAAATAAAATATCCATAAGAGACAACAATATTTAAAGTGATTCGGCTAACTCCATGCCTGCATCCACAAGCAACGCCAACCAAAATATTCACTATTAATGATATAGATTACAACAATATTAATCAACACTCACAACTCACATAGGCAACACTCACAAACCTCACCAACATAAACTTATAAACCCAAAGTCCTAATACATAGAATAACTATCTCGCACTCACAAAACAAACAAACTCTCAACATACAACCACAAGTAATATTTCAACCCTAAAAAATCAACCAACTTACTCTTTGAAGAAAATCACTCGTGTTCTTCTAGGAGCCTTTCAACTCTCCCCATGTGGAAGGAATCTTAGGCAAAAGTCACCAAACCCTTTGCAACAATACCTATTTGTAGAGTTTCAAACATATTCCTTGATGGAAAAGGAATACACATTACTTCTTCAATAAGTATTGTTAGGACATATGTGTTTTCACTTGTTAAGAACATATGTCACTTATTTATGTAAATTGGCTAATCCTTTGACAAAACACACTCTACTTGTAATTGGGTAGTTCTAGGTGTTTTCAATACTTCAAAAAACAAGGTTTCAAGATCAAGTGTTGAAGTCATCAAGTCTGTCCAAGAAAAAGCAAGCTGAAGTGCAATTTCATTAAAGCTCAACACCTACTCGATAGCTACCTCAACACCTGCTATCTGTCGAGATTTAAAATTTCAGATTTTATGATCTGATTTTCTTGGGATCCATGAATATGCTTTTGAGCCTTCTTTTCTCCAAACCCTAAACATATAAAAGGATTGTTTTAAGAGCCGTCAATGGTGACACAAGTTGCAAAAGCATTGAGCAATCTCTGTTCAAGCAAATTGTCATCAAAAGAAGAAGTTCTTGACCTAGTTTATCTTCTCTGAAGAAGTTGCTGTGTATTTGCACCATAGGATTTTGTAACCAAGCATCTTCCTGATCTTCATCGTGTAGGATGAACTGAAGAACTTTGCAGCCAATCTTTCTTCCTTAAGTTTTGAAGTCACGTACTGGAATCCGTGCATTGGTTAGTCACATACTTGGGAGCCGTGCATCAAAGGTGGGAACTGTCACTACAAATCAAGTCCAATTAGGTATTAGGGTAAAGGTTCAACTGTAGGTTGGTAAGGTACTTGGGATTCTTTTACTTGTAACCGCTTGATTTGATAATAGTGGAGTTTCAGGAGTGATGACCTGAAAATCACCCGGTGGGGTTTTTGACGCGAGGTTTTTCTCCATTCGTAAACAAATCACCGTGTCATTTAATTTCAGCTGCATATTTAGTTATTTGGTGATTTGTTTGTGCTTCCACATATTTGCATGCTAAATTGATTAATTAATAACTTGGCTAATTAATTAATTGGTTTAATCACAATGGGTCATTCAGATTGTGGCCTATCAAGTATTACTTTTCCTTTTATGTCAAGGAGAATCTTTATCACCAAGTAAATTCTTTGTCTTTTATATCAAGGAAAAACATTTCCTTCTATGTCAAGGAAACCAAACCAATACTAATTAGACAATTGAGGCAATATTCAACAAGGCACTTGAAAGAGACTGGCATAAATGATTATCCCACAACTAAGTGTATCTTCTTAATTGCCCTCATGCTTATAGAAAAATCTAATTCTCAAAAACTACATGTTACATAGTTTGTGTCTGGTTGTGTTAGTGTTTGTTTTACCAAAAAAAAAAAAAAATAGTTTGTGTTTGTTCAAAACCCAAGCATGCATTGGCATCTTTATCTTCTTTTTCTTGCCATTTTTTTTTAGTTGTGGGCCCTCTTGTTGAGCCCAAAATAGTGGGCTATATCCTTTTGACTTGTGTTCGTGCACTGCTTCAATCTTTGTAATTATTAAGTTCCTTTTCTACAAGGACTTTTGGAAGGGAATAAGTTTTTTGGCATAAAAATTTGGTGGGAGTGAAACTTACACAAGAGAGCCTCCCTCTTTTGGGAGAAAACACTTTTTTTGTCCCAAGATTTTGGGCCATTTTTTAGTTTGGTCTTCATTTTTTTTTTTTTTTAACTCTTATTTTGGTTCTTAAACTGTTGAAATTGTTTTCAATGTCATTCTTACCGTCGTCTCACTAGTGGAAATAACATACATGGCACATGGAGCAAGGTTTTAAAAAGCATTCATAATAAAGTTAATAGATGATTTCAAAAATAAAAAAATAAAAATAAAAATTATTAGATTGATTATTAAAAAAATAATAAATAAACTTATTGGGATTATTTGTAAATGACGGAGCTTCTTAGAAGCTTCTTTATAACTTAAATTTCACTGCAACAATCAAGTGGCAGGTACCCACATGATTGGTTTAAAGTCTCATATTTCCTATTCATTATTTTTTATTTCCAAGTCTCATCAATCTAATATTTTCCTCTTTTGAAGTTTCAAGCAAAAATTTTGAAGAAAATTTTCCTTTAAATGGTGTGTTTATTTAAAGGTGAAATAGGGTGGATGGAAAACTTTTGAGAGAAAATGGGTTTGTGTGTTATTTGGTTGAAAAAAAGGAAAGAAAACTTTTAGGTGGAGTCCAGGCATTTTTCACCCCGACCTACACAAAACTTTTCTCTCCGAAATAGGGAGAAAAGAGGGATGAAAATGCCCATTGTGTGTAAAATACAAATCTGCCCCAACCTTTTTTGCTCTCACTTACCTCCACCTAACCCAATAACTCTCATCAATCTTCATTCTTCTGCCTCTAGAAAAGTGTTCGGACTGTTTTTAACTCACATAAATATTTTCGGATCCCAGAAGCCACTTTAACTCTTGTGGGCTACGCGTTCCACCACAAATTTGGACCTTGAGCCCAAGTAGACTATTCAATTTTAGGTGCCACCAAAGCGACGAGATTGACGATAAGGTATCTGAAGAAATTGTTAACAAAAGGAGAAGAAAACACTACCCCCACTTGGTGAACAAAAGAGGGCAAAAATCCTTTTGGCCGTATATTTTGGGCGGATTTCTAGTTTCGTCTCCACATTTTGAACTCCTGTTTTGGTCTTTGAATTTTTGAAATTGTTTTTAATGTTATCCCTACCATCATCTTACTAATGAAAATAACCTACATAGTACATGGAGGACACTGCTGACATATTAAATACCAATGTGGCCATTAAATTAATATTAAAAAATTTATTTGGCATTAAAAAAATTCCATGTCAGCTTTTGAATTAAAAAAATTAAAACAAAAAAATATTTTCTCAATTTAAATTAAATTAAGAAATATAAAAAAAATTATTTTATTTTTTAGTTTTTCAGTTTTAAAGATAGAGAAAAAACTTTGTAGTAACTTTCTCAACTTTTCTTGAACTTGGTTGGCAAGCAAACACAACATCACAAAAATAAAATTTACCAATCTTTAATTGCGGTAGACATAAAAATCAACCTAATACTATATTAAATAAAAAACTATTTGAAATCCCAATAACCCAAATCAATCCCCAAGGTTCCCAACCCACTTACAATCAAATCTCCAAATGCCCTAATGGCATGTTTGGATGTTTAAAAAGGGGGGGTAGAGTAGAGGGAGGAGAGTAATGCAATTACCTTGTTTGGAAGTTTTTTAAAGAATGAGGGAGAGGGGTTTGGACTCCCTCTAGCCCCCATTTTAATTCCCCCAAATTGGAGAGATTTGGAGGGGGAGTAGAGTACATAAACTATTGACCAAGTAAATTACCTAATTTACCCTTATTATATTAACAAAATTACATAAGGGGAATGACTAATTACTCCCTTCCCCTACTAATTTAAAAACATCCAAATAAGGTGAAAGTGAATCATTCTCCTCTACTCTCCTCCCCACTACTCCCCTTCCCTCTACTCTCCTCCCTCTCTAAACTTCCAAACAAGCCATAAGTTCTCTCTCTCTCTCTCTCTCTCTCTCAGCACCGTGACTAGAGACGCCAAGCCTATAGATCATGCCACCACAACAACGGCAATGGCTCCACTTCTCGCAACTAATGGCAGTAGCAGTGGGACATGAATACAATGACATATAGACAGAGGGAATAGAGGGAGAAGGTCTTGTAGAAGAAATATTAAAAAGACGAGAAATACTAGACTAAGAAAAAAATTAAATAAAAATAATTTGAAGACCACTTTATGATTTTTCGTTAGTTTTTCTTTTCATAATTATTTTATGTTATATTTTTTTTATTGATTAATGAGATTATGAATTATTTAATATACGTTTATTTTATGAGTATTTATTTATTTATTATTATTATCTGGTGTGTAACCACGAAACGGTGCACTGACACACACTTATAGCAAAATATACCGTTTCCATATCCAATTCGAAAGGAATTCAAAACCTTACTCTAAACCCATGGCCGAAAACCCAACTCACCTCAATTCAAGATCACAACTCGCTTGCCGCCGCCGCCACCACCACCACCACCGACGGTGGCTTTCTCTCATTTTTTTTTCTCTCTAAGCTTGAGTTATGATTTTGGGATATGAGTTTGATTGGTGGGGGATGGATTGGTTTTGGGATCTAGGTTTGATTGTTTGATCTTGGTTAGAGAGAGAGAGAGAGAGAGAGAGAGAGAGAGAGAGAGAGAGAGAGAGAGAGNTACATAAACTATTGACCAAGTAAATTACCTAATTTACCCTTATTATATTAACAAAATTACATAAGGGGAATGACTAATTACTCCCTTCCCCCTTACTAATTTTAAAAACATCCAAATAAGGTGAAAGTGAATCATTCTCCTCTACTCTCCTCCCCACTACTCCCCTTCCCTCTACTCTCCTCCCTCTCTAAACTTCCAAACAAGCCATAAGTTCTCTCTCTCTCTCTCTCTCTCTCTCAGCACCGTGACTAGAGACGCCAAGCCTATAGATCATGCCACCACAACCAACGGCAATGGCTCCACTTCTCGCAACTAATGGCAGTAGCAGTGGGACATGAATACAATGACATATAGACAGAGGGAATAGAGGGAGAAGGTCTTGTAGAAGAAATATTAAAAAGACGAGAAATACTAGACTAAGAAAAAAATTAAATAAAAATAATTTGAAGACCACTTTATGATTTTTCGTTAGTTTTTCTTTTCATAATTATTTTATGTTATATTTTTTTTATTGATTAATGAGATTATGAATTATTTAATATACGTTTATTTTATGAGTATTTATTTATTTATTATTATTATCTGGTGTGTAACCACGAAACGGTGCACTGACACACACTTATAGCAAAATATACCGTTTCCATATCCAATTCGAAAGGAATTCAAAACCTTACTCTAAACCCATGGCCGAAAACCCAACTCACCTCAATTCAAGATCACAACTCGCTTGCCGCCGCCGCCACCACCACCACCACCGACGGTGGCTTTCTCTCATTTTTTTTTCTCTCTAAGCTTGAGTTATGATTTTGGGATATGAGTTTGATTGGTGGGGGATGGATTGGTTTTGGGATCTAGGTTTGATTGTTTGATCTTGGTTAGAGAGAGAGAGAGAGAGAGAGAGAGAGAGAGAGAGAGAGAGAGAGAGAGAGAGTGATGGTGATTTTGGGATCCATGTTTGATTGTTGTTGTTGTAAGACAAATTGGCTTGGTTTTCCTGGGTTTAAGTGTTTAAGATTTTTTGTATGGGTTGGTTGTATTTTTTTGGATTGATTTAGTACTTTGGAGTTTTGGGATTTGATAATTTTTTTAGCTGAATTTTATTGTTTGGGGGGGGGGGGGGGTTGTGTGTTTGTTTCCCAAGAAAATTGTTAGGTTTATGGGTTTGCTGGAGATCGGTTTGGTTGTTGGGTTTTAAAATTTTTTTTTTTTGGGGAGATTTTATTATTTTTGGTGGAGGAAAGGGAGTTGTATGTGTTTTTACATGTTTTGTTGCTAAGAAAATGCAAGAAAAGAGAATAAAATTTGGATTTTTTTTTTCTTTTTTCTTTTGGGTAACCAAATTGGGGAAGAACATGAAGAGCATGTTAGTCTGTTCTTCCAAAAAAAATAGTGAAAAGAAATTAAAAAAATTTAATTAGATTGTATGATTGTATGATTGTAATTTAATTTATTTTTTGTTTAAATTTTTGATGTGGCTCATTTATTTTTTAAAATTATTAAAATTATTTTAATGACCACGTTAGTATTTAGTATGCTAATAGTGCACTCTATGTCAAGGTTTTGAATTTTATTCCTAGAATTTCTGAAGTGTTCCATTCTGATGCTTCAACTAGTGCAAAAAGCCCATTTTCGTATCGTTCCAAATACCGTCATGTATCGGTTTGAACATGCTTTTTGACAAAAAAATTGGGGTTTTAGGCAAGGTAGGAGTTCTAAACCAAGTCGAAAAAACCAAAAAAGAACAAAGAAAAAAAAAAAGAAAAAGAAATAGAAAAGGATGAGAACAAAGATTGAAAGAGGCACAGTGAGATTGTGAGGAAGTCCGAGATGATTACTGAATTTGATGTTTTTCAGTATGAAAAACTCACGTTTTGGCCGTTGATGATAGTCGTTATTCTAAATTTCTTCTTTTAGGGTTCCTTTAGTTGGAGGAGTGGAAAAGTGGGAGAATAGAAAAAATTTAGTTTTCCCTTGTGTGTGCTTGGTTGGAGGGGTGGAAAAGTGAGAGGGTGAAAAACTCTTTTATTTGGTTGAAAAAAATGTAGGAGGATAGAAAATGTAGTTTAAATAAATGGACTCTTATGCCCTTGTTACATAATAGGTAAGAAACGATTTATTTATAGTCATTCAATAATATAACAATTAATACATTATATGTATAAATTTATATTATTTTTCTTTGTTATTATTTATATATATATATATATATATATATATATATATATTACTAATTAACACAAGTACTATTCAACAAAATCTATGAAGAATATGGAATAATCAAATAAATAAAAAACAAGTTCTAAATATATATATATATATATATATATGTAAATCTAGTCGTTGTTCTCATTCATGCTAATAACTAAAATTAGAAGGATGTTTATATCTCATGGAATGGATTTGTGTTTTAATTTTCTATTATCAGAACCAAAAAAAACAAAAATTGATGCAAAATAACACAATAATATTAACAATAATTATTTCATTAAACATATCAATTAAATTCTTAACTATGCTTAACAATGTGCTTATTTTTTTTTTTTTTCTTAATGACATGAAGATATTCGGAACAAATTTCTTAGATACTAATGACATCATATACTACAAAAAAAGAATTACATAAGTATTTGTGTACCTTTTATTTTTTTACTTCTATAAATTATATTGAAGCAAAAAATATATATTACAATTAAGAAACCATTACTAGCTCACCCCGCTGTTCATCACCTAATCAATTGTTCATGTCCGTTTGAATGCATAAACCAAAAAATAAATGGTAACAATTTTGTAAATTTCCTCAAGTAAAAAGACACGCATATCTTTCCAATGATAGGAAGTAAAAATTAAAAACTTCTAAATTAAATAAAATAATAACGAGAAGTAACACTTCTATAAAATCATTTAAGACGTCTCATCTAGAATTTCAGCATGTTTGACTTTTAACATTGGACATGAAAGCTATTTTAACACAAAAAGAAGCAGTGCTTTCCACCAAAAGAGAGGCAATTAGATCAAGCAGATAATTTAGACCCATAATTAAGAGTTCCTTGGGTACCAACTTAGTTGATAATTACTATAACCATAATTTAGCACCAAAAAAAAAAAAAAAACATATAAGACCTGACCGACACATACTAATGTTATTTGTTGAAAGACTTAAGGGGGTCATCAACATCAATCTCAGTAAACAGTGGAAGATCAACTGGCAAATTTTCCGGACTCAAGCCTTCATCCCTCAGCTTCACGACCAGTTCCTCAAACACAAGCCTGTTGCCACTTGGAGTAAGGTGCAAACCATCTCTGCATTTTCAGATCATGAAAAATAATCACCAGGCATTATAACATAACCCTTAACAACACGCTATTACCCGCATAATGTAATACAGAATCTGGACACTCCTTGTAAACCACTCAACTAATGGCAATCAAAAGGAGTCCATTTAGGCAAATGGCCCATGGCAAACTCTCAAAATCTAATAACTTCATTAAATATAAAGGTCATTCAAACAATTTTTAAGAAACCATACCACCAAAAGAATAACTACGATATGTATAAAGTCATACCAACAGCTAGCTGTATTGAGAATTGACAAGTTCACCTATGCAAACTGATTTTTAATTCAATACCATACAATCTCTTGAAAAAAGAAATGCCAAGGTATAATTTTGGGCTGAAATATACTTTCATCTATAAAACTTGATCCAAACTTGGATTTCGTCCTTCAAACTGATCCAGTTGTTCAGTCCATGAAAAATTTTTAATGTATCAATTTCCATCCTTGCATCCATCTACCATTAAAGATATATTTGGAACAGATGGAGACGTAGGGAGAGGAGAGGAGAGAAGAGTACGGAGATAGGTGGCTGGAAAATACTAAAATTTTGGTATATTCTAGTCTTAAGGTAAAGGAATTGTATACATTTTTTATTTTTTATTTTTATAATTCAATAATTTAGGGATAAGGGATTTGAAACCTGAATGCCTCCATTGAAATCACTAAAGGTGCCAACCAATTGAGCTACAAGACTCTTGGCTAAAGCAATTGTATACATAGACAAAATATTGACATGAAACATTAAAACTTGTGTGAAATAAATTCAACATCAAATACACAAAAGGAGAAAGTTGATTCCTTTTAAATTTTTATGAAAATTAATTGCCAAGTTTTTTTAATTTGGATATGAAAATTATATATTGATAATGCAATTAATGAACAAGTGGAGAGGAGGGATTCAAATTCTGGTTCTTATAAAAGAGAATAGGAAGGAAATGTCACTAAGCTACAAGGCTCTCGGTGAAAAGTATATTATACCTTTAATTTTTAGCATACACAAAAGTTAACTCCATACCAACTTGAAGTTACAAGAACCATCAGATAATCATGTGAAGTTAATCCACATACTTAGTCCAAGAGTCACCATCTACCATGTGAAGCTCGTGCAAACATGCTAACCATGCATATAAAAAATACCGTGCAGTACCTCAAATAAGCATTTTCCCAGTCAGGGAACTGTTGCATTTTTGTCCAGAGGTCCAACACTGGGATCCCACATTCTTCAGCAACAGCAACACATGCCTTTGCATATGCACCAGCAGCTTCATTTGTCCTCTCAGGCTGAGTCACTGGATTTTCAGAATAAGGATTTCTGCATCAAAAGGATTTTGTCAAAACTGAACTAATTTTTATTCTCAATTTAAGTTCACATCAAAAAATAGTTAAGATTGTTGTCTCAATGACCAAATATTGTACATCACCATAAAGAACTAAAGGACATCAAGATAAACAAAAATTCAAAGATAACACAGATTTTATGACAAAATTTAAGATCTTGTATGGTAGAATATACCTGAGGCGTCCATTTTCATCAATTGGGGGAGGTGTTATGAGAAGAATTTGAGTCTTTGGCCATTGTTTCTGAGCCCAAAAGATTTAAAGAGAAAAAATGTAAAGTAATAGAAAGCCTAAAATGGAAAGCAAACATCTAGGTTAGCAGAAATTAGAATATAAGAGTAACTTAGCAAGATTCATGTAGCAAATAACTTCTGTACTATTTTTTTTATAATTAATTTTCTTCTTTGAAAATAAGTTTTGTGCATTGATTTTCTTAGTATAGAGTCTATTTTCCATGTATATCTCTGCCCTTGATTGAGCTAAAATCAAGGACCATTTTTACTTCCTTGATTTTAGCCCTAATCAAGGATATTTGTCTCAGTAAGATGTCATCCATAAAGACCTATATATTCAGGCCTGCTCAATGTCAATTGCATGTACATTAATGCAGAATATCCAGTTTATACCACACAGTTCTGCTACTCTTCTTTTCTCTTTGTTTCTGTTCTTGTCAAAAACAGATTTAACTATAAAAGCTTCAATGTAAATGTAGCTATGCAGAGGTGTGTTTCCAAAGAATACGATTAGAAAGTTCAATTACATGTCCTTGTTTCACTAAAGCAATGGTGGAGTTTTTTAAAAATTGAAGCAGATATGAACAAAGGGTCTGAAAAACTAATGTAAACAATGGGCAGGGAGAGGCTCCTACTACTTGCTACGGTCTATAAATTTTTATGCCTATGGTTGCTATGTTGATTGTAGTTGTCATCTACAGAACATATAAACAAATGTAATTTTCAACCACGTATAAGAAAGGAAGCCACTTTCCTCTGCAACTTGGTGCTAGCCTAACTAGTAATTGCCAAGATACTAATAGATATAGATCCCTTGTGTAAGTACATCATGCATATCACATTTAACACACGCTGATATCCTTGATTAACAAAATTAAAACATAATTGTCCTTGATTTAGACCACTCGAGATTATCCAAAGTCAACTGCAGTTGCTATATATATACCCTACTTAGGATTCATTGTAAAACAACAATTTAGTAAAGCTATAGCCACTAAAGGCTTCCATTGTGGACATAGGCTGTCACGCTGAACCACAAACATATAATTCTCCTTATTTCCGCTCACTCCTCTCTCTAAATCTTTTGTTTTCATAGTTTCATTATAACACCTTGATTGTATATATAAATGTGTAGCAAATAATAGCATTGACCTTTTGAACTCTACTTGATCCTACAGTGCAAAAAAGATGGGAAAAAAAGGTAAAAACATTTGAAATTGGACAGGGAAGAAAGAATGTTAAATATCTTCTTTTTATTAATTATTTTTTCTACATAACCCCCTCGAACTTGCAAAGTCAGTTTGTCCAAGTCCACATGGGACTCAAGTGCTCCTCACTAATCAACACGGTAAAATTTGCAGGACACTTAGTCGCTGCAAAAATAACTAACGCTTCAAATACATTTGATTGGAACTTAACCTAGCACAAGAAAGCATTAATTTTCCAAAAGAAACAAGAAAAGCCTTCAAATGTACACAATGAAGTGTACTTTTAACCAGAAGAAACTTGCACAAAGGCTTTCACCATCAAATAGACCCCTTTATGTTTGGACATAACAGAACCAATAAGAAAGGGCGCAATAAAACACTTATTTGTAAAAATGATTTCATAACCTCCTTGTTTGTTGGTGAATAGATAGAGCCCAAATAGATGCAATATTCACCCACAAAACCCCTAGAGGCCCTGGGAGAAAAGGGGGGGGAGGAAGGATCTCTTATAATCCTATGTTTAGATTGAGGGATAGGAGAGGGGAGTAGAAAGAAGGGGCGGAGAGGGTCTATTGAACCTTGTTTTGATGTTCTTTAAAAGGAGGGGGAAGAGTTTGAGGGTATTTGCACAAATATCTTACCCTCCAAACCCCTCTTATCATTTTTTTATAGGTTGATAATGGGGGTGGGGGAGGTGGGGTTAGAACCATGAACATGAAGCATCACAAAGGATGTCATTATCTTTGCGTATCGCTTGAACCGGCCAATCTTCATTTTTAATTCCCCCAAATTGGGGGAATTTGGATGGCTAGAGGGAAACATCCTGATATTTTGTTTCTTATGGAGACAAAACAGACAGTTGAAGAGATGAAAACTATTCAAGCCGATTTACACTATTATGATTCTATGCTAGCAGTCCCATGTGTCCGTAGAGTGGGTGGCCTTGCAATGATGTGGAAGGCAGGTGCTGATTTACACGTGCAAACTTTTTATTTGAATCATATTGACGCCCGAATCATGAATAATTCACCTACACCTTGGAGAAAAACAGGTTTTTATGGAAGATCGGAGGCACATCGAAAACATGAGTCTTGGGAGCTATTAAGGCATCTACACTCTAGAGATTCCATGTCATGGCTGTGTGTGGGTGACTACAACGAGATATTGTCATCAGAGGAAAAGCAAGGGTGCCTCCCACAACCACCCAGGCCAATGGAGGATTTTCGCCAAGCACTATTACATTGTGGGTTGAGAGATCTTGGCTTCATTGGAAACATATTTACTTGGAGGAATGGGATACCGGGAAGGGCTTTTGTTCAAGAGAGGTTGGACCGGGCATGTGCAAATACTGAATGGAGGGAAATCTATCCTTTGCAAGAGTGCATCATCTCCATGCGGCATATTCTGATCATGAGCCAATTTTGATTACCACACAGGAAGTCACACAGGTTACAAGGAGGAGACGAAAGCCAAAGAGGTTTTGAAGAGAGGTGGGCATCGGATCCGGTTTTGAACAGAGGTGGGAATCGAATCCGGCATGGGAAGGAGTGAACCTCACAGGTAGCCCCATGTACCAATTATTTGAAAAAATAAAAGCTTGCCGCATGGCTTTGGTGAGGTGAAGCCGAACCTTGGGCAATTCTAAGGAGCAAATTGAGTTGAAGAAACAAAATTGGAAGCACTAACCTCTATGAACCTAGCCGAAAACCAAGACTAGATTCACAAAGTTCGGGATGAGATCAACTGTTTGCTCTCACAGGATGAATTGTTTTGGAGGCAGCAATCTAGGGCTATTTGGCTTCCTACAAGAGACAAAAATACAAGATATTTTCACCAGAGAGCCAACCAACGAAGACAAAGAACCATATCCATGAATTCCTAGATGAGCATGAACAATGACATACATCAAATGCTGACATAACCAGATTGGCTGAAAATTATTTTCAGAATTTGTTCACAACATCAAACCCAACAAATTTAGAGTCAGTCTTGGACTCGGTGGATATGGTGGTCCATCCAAATATGAACCATACACTCCTTCAACCCTACACACCGCAAGAGGTTAGAAAGGCTTTGTTCAGCATGCACCCCTCAAAATCTCCAGGTCCAATGGTATGTCTCCATTCTTTTTCCAAAAATTCTGCATGTAGTAAGTAATGATGTCACAAGTGCTGTTTTATCTGTTCTACATTCAAGCCATTTTCTGCATAGGATGAATTACACACACATTGTCCTTATTCCAAAAGTTAATGAGCCCAAAAATATATCTAATTACCGGCCTATAAGTTTAGGAAATGTTGTATCCAGAATTGTCTCCAAAGAGATAGCAAATCGCTTGAAATTAATTCTGCCCAATGTAATATCGGATTCATAAAGTGCTTTTGTTCCTAACCAGTTGACAACTGATAATACAATTGTAGCTTTTGAGGTGTTACACAGGATGAGGAATAAAAGAACAGGAAAGAAAGGGCAGATGGCAATCAAACTGGATATCAACAAAGCATATGACCGGGTTAAGTGGTCTTTCCTCTAGCAAATCATTTCTCACTTCTTGTTATCTTTTGCCAAGCCACATTAGAGGAGGGGCAGCACCTTCTAAATATTCTTGGGAGGTATGAAGCTGCTTCGGGACAAGCTATAAATAGACACAAAACATCCATCTTCTTTAGCAGAAATACAAGGGATTCGGTTAAGGCAGAAATCCAGGCATTATTGGAGGCAAAATTATGGAAGACTGTGAACCATACCTAGGCTTGTCCATGACCGGAGGAAGATCAAAGTCAACACTTTCAAAGGCCTACAAGAGAAAATTACAAAGAAAATGATAGGGTGGAAGGAGAAATTTATTTCAAAGGCCGGAAGGGAGATACTAATTAAAACAGTGACCCAAGCCATCCCCACATACACTATGGGAATCTTCATAATCCCAAATGCCTTATGTGACACTCTAAACTCTACATTAGCTAAATATTGGTGGGGTCAAACAAAGGATGAAAAGAAAATTCATTGGATCAATTGGGAAAAGCTTTGCAACCCAAAAGCAAAGAGGGATGGTGTTTCGAGACATAAAAGCATTCAACTTAGCCTTGCTAGCAAACTAAGCATGGCAACTTATCCATAAACACTCACTGTTCTATCAGGTGTACAAATCAAGGTATTTCCCAAACTGCTCTTTTATGGATGCTGAGTTGGGAAATAACCCATCCTATGTATGGAGGAGCTTACTTGCAGCAAGAAACATCATATGTGAAGGGTCCAAATGGAAGTGGGAGATGGTCAACCTATCAGCGTCAGTACACACAACTGGCTCTCTCATGAACCGTTTTTCTGGGTGAACAACAGCAGGGGCTGATGGTTAGGACCTGATAGATGGACACACGAAACAATGGGATAGGGAGAAAATTTTCGACCTCTTTGCACACAGGACAAGGATGGAGATTCTAACTACTCCATTGCAACAGGATGGGAGCCGAGACACCCTGATATGGAAAAAGACAAAATCAGGAGTTTCTCAATGAAGTCTGCTTACAAGGTAGTTATAAGGACAAGGGGCACCTTTCGGGTTGAGCACTCAACAGCCAAAAGAGACGGAACATTTTGGAGGAAGTTGTGGTGGTTGAACGTGCCACCAAAGGTCCGTATGTTCCTTTGGAGGGCATGCTCAAATATATTGCCAACCAGAGAGAATTTAAACAGGAAAAGAGCGTAGGTAGACCCCATGTGTAGTATGTGCTGTCAGAAGCCTGAATCAGTTGGACACCTATAGTGGGAATGCCCCCTAGCAAGGAACGTATGGGCTCTTTGCAGTGGAAGAATTCAGAAATGCCCAAATACAGACTGTGATTTCTTTATGCTGCTCCAAAGGATGGTGAATAAATTAGAAGTGCATGACGTGGAGAAGTGGGCAATCACGGCTTGGGCAATCTAGAACGCGAGGAACAAATATTACTTTGAACGGGTCCAACTCCATCCAAGAGACATACTGAGGGGGCAAATGGTTTCTTGCAAGAATACAGAGATTCATGCAAGCACAGCAGCAAGACAGAGAGGCCGAGGATGGGGAGGATAGGGTTCAATAATTAAAAATTTAAAAAAAAAATATCAATTTTCCTTGATGTAAATTTATACCTATTTCTTTAAAATTAACAAAAGAGAGTTAAAATTGTCAATTTTTATGTATATTCCCCTCCCCTCGTCTCCCTTACTTAATTTTTAAAACATCCAAACAAAAGTAGGATATTTGTTCTCCCTGATATGGAAATTCTAGCTACTCCACTACAACAGGATGGGAGCCCAGACACCCTGATATGGAAAAAGACAAAATCAGGAGTTTTCTCGTGAAGTCTACTTACAAGGTAGTTATAAGGATGAGGGACATCTTTCGGGTTGAACACTCAGCAGCCAAAAGAGACGGAACATTTTGGAGGAAGTTGTGGCAGTTGAACGTGCCACCAAAGGTCTGTATGTTCCTTTGGAGGGCATGCTCAAATATATTGCCAACCAAAGAGAATTTAAATAGGAAAAGAGTGCAGGTAGACCCCATGTCAGTATGTATTGTCAGAAGCCTGAATCAGTTGGACACCTATTGTGGGAATGACCCCTAGCAAGGAACGTATGGGCTATTTGCAGTGGAAGAATTCAGAAATGCCCAAATACAGACTGATTTCTTTATGCTACTCCAAAGGATGGTGAATAAATTAGAAGTGCATTACATGGAGAAGTGGCAGTCACGGCTTGGGCAATCTAGAACACGAGGAACAAATATTACTTTGAACGGGTCCAACTCCATCCAAGAGACATATTGAGGGGGCAAACGGTTTCTTGCAAGAATACCAAAGATTCATGCAGGCACAGCAACAAGACAGAGGCCAAGGATGGCGAGGATAGGGGTTCAATAATTAAAAATTAAAAAAAAAAAAAATTATCAATTTTCCTTGATGTAAATTTATACCTATTTCTTTAAAATTAACAAAAGAGAGTTAAAATTGTCAATTTTTATGTATATTCCCTCCCCTCTTCTCCCTTACTTAATTTTTAAAACATCCAAACAAAAGGTAGGGATATTTATTCCCCCCCCCCCCCACAACTTAATTTTTAAAAAATCGAAACAAGGGTGTTACTGCCATTGGACAAAAGCTCAACTGCATTATCTAGCTTGTCTTGGTAAATTTATGCAAAAAGGAACTTACAAAGTGCAATACTAACTAACCTTGGCCCCCACCTTACAACCGCATCAAGATGGCAGCTGTACTACAGCAAGAATTACCTCCATACTGTTTGTAAATCAATTCAATGCAAGCATAAGCCGGTAGATGCATCAATATATGGATCCCCTAGGACAGAGTAATATATATAACAGAAACTTGAACTGGTTTAAATAGTTATGGGATTTGTTGCTAAGTCAGCCTGGTTAAATCTATAATGACAAGATGTTAGAATTATGGTTAAATCATTAAATTCACCATTTCCTAATAGCTTAAATTTTTGGGTTAATTGCTAATTTAACATGGTATCAAAGCAGGAGATCCTGAGTTCGATCCCTGGCTTTATTCTACCTCCCATTTAAAATGTTAAAAATCTCATGTGGTGGGCCACACTTATTAAGGGGAAGTTTAGGCCCACACATGAGGGAGGGTGTTAAAATTATAATTAAATGACTAAATTCAATGTTTCCGAAACAACTTAAACTTTTGGGACAATCAATAATTTAACACAAGAAAAATTTTCAACTTCCTTGAGGGTGAAGCTATGCTAACTCCCATGCATATCATAAATAGATTTCCCACTAAACCTTAGAAAACTCCTAGTTTTGTTGGTAAGAAAGCTAGCATTATGTAAACCAGAAAAATGTATTATGGTGATATGCCCCCATCAATCTAGACAAGATAGTTATATGATCCAGCAAATAAAGTTATATTAGAAAGCAAGGTTTGTGGAATTCTTGGAAGACCGTCCTAACATTAGAGGCATTAATGATTTTCACAAAGAAGTTTTGAAATAAGAAATAGATATATGGCCGATGGTAGTAGAACTAGAACTCGTAGATCCAACACCAATAAAAAGTATTCAAACTTCTAAATATTTTATAATTGTGAAAACTGCGAGAAAATGAAAGCTCATCAACATTTACGAGACCTAGTAACATATTCCCAATCTATAAAAGATATTGCTTCAAATCAATGCATTAGTGCTATGAATGAAGGAGTTTGAATCTATGTGAAAAAGAGTGTTTGGAGGCTAGTTAGAAGACAAAAAATGTAAATGGATAGATACAAAAATAGATTAGAGAGACAGAGACACTGACTGAGAAAGCAATAAAAGAAGTGGAAATATTCAAAGCTAGATTGACGGCAAAGGGTTAAATCATCATTATTGAATTGATTATAAAGTAAATTTCCCCCAATTGTAAGAATCCAATATTTAAATGCTATTATAACCATGTCTATATTATTTGAATTGAACTAAATCAAATAAATGTGAAGACATCATTCTTAAACAGTGATATTAAAGAAGATATGTATATGGATTCCCACAAAATCACATTGGTTGGCTATTTAATGGATTTTTAGATATTTGAAACATACTAGGTATGCAGTTCACATGTCACCTCAAGTAATTTATAACTATATAGGGAGTTTCTAATTTTGCTTATAAAGAGCTTGTGTTGTGGCAAGACGAACGGACGGAAGGAGCTGGTTCCCATGCTTGCTTACCAAACAAGAAGGATTTCACTATAGACCACTAATGGACTATAGCAAATAGAGAGAAACAAACCTAAGTCACTATTTGCAAACCATAAGAAACACCAGCACTACCAGTGACTGGTTAAAAAACAGATAGAACACTCTTTCCCACACCAGGCAAGTAGTACAATATGGATACGACCAAATGAGGTGGCATGAGTAGGAGATCCCAAATACTACAAATTCAATCGGGTTATTTTTCATCCGATAGAAGATTGTTGAGTTCTTAAAAATCAGATCCAAAAGTGATTAAATGATGGTGTCATTAAAATAGACCCTACTAAGCAACCTGTGGTCACCTCAAATCCGATATTTGTAATAGTTGGGAGACATTCTATGTATTTATATATATGCGGTAAAGTTATTTATTAGAATTGCAAGAAACAAGAATTTGTTGTTCACTCTACAATAGAGGCTATAAATATGCAGTAGTATACCTTAAAAATCTTTTAACAGTAAGTACAAATAATGAAGTTATGTTGGGCCAAGTGAGAGATTATTCGAATTTTGTGGTCCAACATAAAATTTTTTTTTTTTTAATGCCCTTGTTTTAAACAAATAATTATTCAACATTTTATGTGAAATTATTCATAATAATTTTGATGTATAAAATATTGGAGACTCCAACGTAAGATTTTTTAATTCCTCTATTCTAAATAAGTAATCATTCAAAATTTTATATGAAATTATTAAAAATAATTTTATGGCATAAAAAATTGGAATCTTGAATCACATATAGTCTTTGAGTTAACCATATCCATCAAAACTGAAGTCTATGAATGTAGGTACATCGTTAAACCATAATGAAAAGGAGCAGGTTAAACTATGAAAAATAGAAGTACCAGTATTCTATAGTCAAAGCATAACAATCTCTGTCATCTTTATGAAATGAAATTTTGTCCTCATTAAGTGTTGGCTTCAATGAGGTCATTGAGGCCTATATATATATATATATATATTACAATATTTTTATGATTTTTTGTTTCTTATATAACTACAAGACAGAATTATAAACCTCTTAATTAAAAATATTATCAAGATGCAATAATCTATAAATATGATATGTAAGGTGACTGAAACAAGGGACAAGGGTATCCAAACCCCTTCGACAACACATCCATGTAATTCATTAATTATCTTTTGTTATTTATACTTAAAATAATGTGGTCTATTCTTTTCTTTTTTTTCCTTTTTTTTCTTTTTTGAATTACGACGAGGGAGTGACGCAGGATTGAAAGCCTGAAGTGGGCTAGATCTGGTCCTAGCCCACATTAAATCCTTAAATCCATAAGGGCCACCTTGAATCTACAAGGAAGAACACTAGAATCCACTAGAAATAATAAAAACCTCAATCTTATTGAATAAATGTTCTAAATTCATAATACATCTTGGGAGGCCTATATAGACACCAGAAAACTTATTTTGCACGCCAAAATATTCCTAAACTAATCCTAATTGATACCTAGACCTCTGATACCCTATGTTGCAAGGTGGGCACATTGCCTATGATACATCTGGGCATGCCTCTTGGGGCCCATTATAAGGATGTGTCAATATGGAATCCTATTATAGAAAAGATGGAGAATCGGCTTTCTGGTTGGAAAAGACTTTATTTGTCCAAAGGTGGCAGGCTTACTTTGTTAAAAAGTACTCTCTCAAGCCTTCCCACCTACTTTTTATCTTTGTTTACTATCCCTCAGGCGGTGGCAGCTAGGATAGAAAGAATTCAGAGGTATTTCCTTTGGGGGGGCCTCGGAGAATGTTTTTAAATACCCTTTAGTTGCTTGGGATAAGGTTTGTTTGCCTATTGAGAGTGGTGGCTTGGGGATCCGGAGGATTGGGTTGTTTAACAAGGCCTTACTTGGGAAGTGGTTGTGGCGTTTTGGAAATGAAAGTAACAGATTATGGCGTCGGGTTATAGCAGCCAAATACGGTGAGGGGAGAGGGGGCTGGTGCACTAGAGGGGTAAGAGGTTCTCACGGGTGTGGGATGTGGAGGAGTATTAAGGAAGGCACAGAGAAGTTCCTTAGTCAAATTCAATTTAATGTGGGGGAGGGTTGCCGGGTTAGTTTTTGGCATGACCCTTGGTGTGGGCCTATTCCTTTAAAGGAGCTTTTTCCTGCTATATTTGCATGCTCTCTTTCTAAAGAAGCATGGGTCTCCGACTTAGTTATATCTAATTCTAAAGGAAATAGGAGCTGGAATTTACTTTTCCATCATGGTCCTCAGGATTGGGAGGCAGTCACTTTTTATTCCTTTTTTGATCTTATTCATTCCGCTATGCCGAGGGGTGAGAGGAGGATCACTGGGTTTGGAGATTGACCACGTCTAGGGTTTTTGATGTGCACTCTTTTTATAAGTTGTTATCTAGTCCTAACACTGATGATTTTCCTTGAAAGGGCATTTGGTGTGCAAAGGTGCCTAAACGGGTGTCTTTCTTCCTATGGACAACAGTTAATGATGGGATCATCACCATAGGCAATCTTGTCAACAAAGGTTGGTTTCTAGTTAATAGGTGTTGTTTATGCTACTGTGATGGGGAATCAGTGAATCACCTCCTGCTTCATTGTAAGTTTTCTCATGCCTTATGGAGTGAAGCTTTTGCAATGTTTGGGATCCAATGGGTAATGCCAAGGTCAGTCAGCTCTTTTTTCTTTATGTGGAGAAACTGGTTTGGAAGGCACCGTTCGACCATTTGGAATATGGTCCCAGCATGTTTAATGTGGTTAGTTTGGCAGGAACGCAATACCCGCACTTTTGAAGACAAGGAGAGAACATTAGATCATCTAAAATCTCTCCTTTTTGGTACTCTGTTTCTTTGGGCTCGTATTTGGGAGTGCACGAATTGTATTTCTTTATCTGAGTTTTTAGCCTCTAGTTCCTTTAGTTCTTGATTTTTTTGTATCTATTTTTTGTTCAGAGTGTTCACTATCGTGAGCATGATGTTCATTTTTTCAATATAAAGTTTATTACCTATCAAAAAAGAAAAAAAAAACACCTAAAATCAAGGGGAAAAAAAATTCTATCACCTAAAATAATGAAAATTACATTTAAAAAATTCAAAAAAAATCAACAAACGATAAAAATTGTCCCCTATATTTTGTCCTACAGAAGGGAAGGAGGATTTGGACCCTGATGTTTCCTTTATATGGCTGGTCATGTCCCCTCTAGAAGCTATATATACTTGCCACAGCATGGAAAGAATGCAAGAAAAAGAATGTAAGCTTAATTTAAATCTGGTCTAGTTAGAGAGAATATTTAAATTGCTTCAAAGGACCTTGAAAAAAATTATATATGAAATTCATCATATCTTCCCTAAAATTTAATACTGTATGTTTCTACAAATTTAATCCATACTTCATTCTTGTTATGTTGGTTAATATTTATTTCTCTTAAACTATTTTCTTAGAATAATTCCAACGGTATCTACAAAGCTTTCAAGAAGATAATGAGCTTTCCAAAAGTTTTTTCTTTTTTTTTTTTTTTTTAGCTTTAACATTGTGGCTAACAAACTTTGTCATTTAAAACCATTAACCCAGTGAAGTATAATGAATACACTATGTTCAATCTGTATTAGGATCCTCTCCATTTGAAATAGATCAATTCTATGATTCAGATTAAAGTTCACAAATCTAAAAGTGTAATATGTCATTTAAATTTTCAAATAATCTAACACTTTTTACACTATCAAATCCAAAAAATAATATTTTAACCATGAAATAGATTAAAATGGAGAGAATCCTATTCCGCTCAACCTAAAAACTCAATAGACACTGAGAAGCAAGTCCTTGTATGCAACTTGGCTCCACTTTGGCTTTGTGTCTAGAGGGAGGCCATCTAGAAGAACAGGAGGGAATCATTAGCTGCTCACACATACAAAGTGGAAAAAGCTATTTGGATTCTTCTATTCCCATTTTTTAACTAAATTTAGCTTCACTTTCACCAAGACTGTCCCACAAACTAGCTCAACGCTCTTTTTTTTTTTTTTTTTTTTGGTTAAAGAGTGGTTAGCCAAATGTGACTAGTCACTATAGCATCCACAAAATGGATAAACAATAAAATAAAAAAATAAAAAAAATAATAAAAAAAAAAGTTGAAAAAAAATATATAATAAAGAATAAATATTTACATAGAGTATAGAAAAAACTAAAATAAAAAACTAACCCCCTCAGAAAGCAATCAATGATCTAATGGCAGCAGTCTATTACAGCCCAGTGGCAAACAACAACAATGACATCCGGACCTTCAGTACACCCACTTTGTTTTGGCACCATCTCTCCTTAATGGTCACATCCTGGTCCCACTCTTCCACTCCCCCATCCCCATAAAGATTTCTAGGACATCCCATTGGTAAAATTCTTAATCCACTTTCCAATCTTGATTAATCTCTAGAATGGTACAATCATTGAGTGCAAAGCATAGTATCATACTATATACACGATTAATGCTAGGGACAATGTTTTTCACGATTATTGACTTGATCTGTTGTGTGATCAAAACATCACTCACCTATGTCCACAACTAACATCACCTTTATTATGCATCAATCACAAGAGACTAGTACTTGTGGAAAAAAAAAATTGCAAAAATTAGAAAAAGGTTAAAGGCACTACAAATTTTATTAGAAAAAACTTAAAAATTGATGTGTGAATGAATGTGATTGGTGCCACTTGAACAAGGAAATAAGTTAGTGTTTGAAATTTTGAATTACTTTTTGTGATTGGTGAGTTTTGAGATCTATATAACAAAATTTGTAATATTCCTAACACTACTCTAAAAAATATTTTGTCACTCAACTTATTCTATCGACATATTTTACAAGTACCTAAGCACCCGTCATTTTCGTGTCACTCAAGATGCTATCTTCCCTCTGATTCCAACACTGATTAATGCAACTTGCTTAAACAACCCCTAAGAAACAACAAAAAGAAAAACGCTGAATGCAACTTTTCCTCACGATGCCCGAGTGTGTTTGTTGTGTATTTGACAAGCTTAACTCAATGAGGTTCCAAGTCACAAAAGGATTAAAGGACCAGGGATCAAATTATGTCTCTTCACCCGTATACTAGTTTAACTTAAAACCCTGTTTGTTTCGAAATAAGATATTTTCCAGAAAATGTTTTCCCATTTTTAGATTTTTGTTTGCATAAAATGTGGTCAAACTTGTAAAACATTTTACAAGAACCCACAATAACTCTCCCTCTCCTCATCTAGTGGATAGGTCAAGTCCAGTTACTCCGGTAACCAAAGACACCTTTCCAACGATTATGTATTATGTCAAAGGTATTTGTGTAGTGTTTATTAAATATATGACAAAAAGTTAGAAAATTTGTTAAAAAAAATTTTGTATAGAATAAAAAATTTGTTAAATTTTAAAAACAAAACGGAGAAAAAAAAAACCTTTAAAATCTTGTTTCAATTCAAAAAAAATTAAAAAAAAAAAAAGTAGGTGTTGTGGTTGTAGGAAGAGATAGATCTCACCTTGAGAAACGAGACAATAGAGTGGAGGTTGTGCTTGTATTCATGCAGGGGCACGTGTTGGAAGGCAGCGCATCTGTCAGGAAGGCAAGCATCGTTTGCACCGAAGAACACAGTGACAGCTAAGGGTTCTCCTCCACCTTCCACCCGAGGAAATACCTTCTCCAAAACCTGCAGGGCCCATCTCGTGTTGTACCCACCGTACCCTCTTAGCACCACATCAGCCTGTTCATGTCAATACATGTATATATATGCTAGGGATGTTTCAAAATCTCCATCATCAACCACAAAAAGAGAAAAAAAAAAAAATATATATATATATATATATATATATGTGTGTGTGTGTGTGTGTGTGTGTGTATGTTAGAGAAGCCATGAAAGGAAAGGAAATAGTACCGTTCGAGCAAAATGGTTGGCAAGAGAAGCACCCCAGCCTCCTTCATCAAAGGAAAACTCTGTGATTGAGTCACCAAAAAGGTAAATCTTTGGCCTCATCTCTCACAGATGGGTTTTGTTATGCTTCAACTGAACCTTTTTTCAATAATTGTTGTACAACTTCCCACTTCTCCAACAATAACACACTGCTGACTGCACGCACACACGCAGTCAGTGCTTAAAGCTGATCAAGTCCTTCAGATGCGCACGGATTGGGATCCGGTGGAAGTGCATTTAGCAATTGCACCGTGCAATTCACCCCAATCTCCTCTCAACTTTCTTTTACTTTTATTATTTTTTATATTTAATGGTTAAGATTTAAAGTTGCTTTTAAATCTCAACCATTCATACCAATTACCTCCCCTAAATATTACCTTAAATATTGCACCTAATTTCAATCTAAATGGCACCTAACAATAACATTTGCTTTTTAGGCCTTGCCATTTTTTAATAATCTACCCTTTTATAAACAAAGTACCAATGTCATTAAGCCAACCCAAGCAATGAGTCTATCAATCAATAGGTTAAATATTATCCAAAAAAAAAAAACCTTTCTTATTAAAAACCAAAAATTAAATAAAAAGTAGGAAAAACCAGAAATCAGTGGTTGGATTATGAAATTAGGAAATGAGCATGGTTGGACCGGTTCTTGAAAAGTTCTATTAGATTTCAAAATGCATAACAAAAATAAATAAATCAAATATGAAATAAATAAAAACCACGTAAGTTTGCACAGAGAGAGAGGTAAATATTAGAGGGTGATCTTGATATTTTTAGAGATAATTATAAAATATTGCTAACCCCACTGCTCGAACTTTTTCCCCTCTTAAACCCCCAAGTACTTAGTACATGGGGAGATGTTAATTCAGATACAAAACTTTTGACAACCAAACAATAATTCATATCCATGTTTTTATTTTTATTTTTATTTTTTTTGCTCGAAAAAATGCAGCCATATAATGATGCAAACACAACACAAACATTGGCATAAATATAATTAAAATCTAATAAATGCTTAAATTTTTTTAATATACAACATTACTGTAGGGACTCGGTTTAGGAAGGTTCTCCAACAATACATTTTTAGAGAGTAGGTCGAAGGGTTAGGCCCTCATAGACTAACAACTGAGTACAAGCCACCTTTTTCCATTGAAGGAGAGTGAGCCCAACTTACAACTAAGGGCAGCTCCTCGGCCCTCGTCCGAGGAGGTTCCCCCCCTGAAACCAACATGACCTCCGAGTCATTCTATGTCCTCCTCTTCAGTAATGAAAAATCCCCTCCCAAACTACTTTGCTCGCCTTTCTTATATGGTTCTCTCCCTCCTATCCCCTTCTTCCTTCTGTTGATCATCCATTGGCCTTCCCTCTGACCGTCCGTCCCATCAGAGGCCTCATCCGTACTCGAGTGGCTCACAATAATCAATATTACCCTGTCAAGGGGTTACATCCCCATTAATGTGGCCAGGGGGGTTAGATGAGGGCATTCAATGCAGAGGTGACAGCTCGCCTAAGACTTGCTCCTTCGCCGTGCTCCCAGCACCGGCGCGTGGCACTGGACCCTCTCCTCCTTGGATATTCAAGAAGTTCCCTCTTTGGCAAGGCGGTGCTCGTGTTCTTTCGAAGTCTCAGATGTCCGAAGACGGGGCCATCCTCGACTATGCTCCTCAGGGGTCGGTCTTCACGCTTCCATCCTCAGACCCCTCACGCATCCTCAGAGCGGGCCCTTAGGCCTGGCCTGGAGTGGGCCAAGGCTATCTGATTTTCTGGCCCCACAATTACCTATATAGTTTATATAACCAAACAATCATATACTATTTAAATGATAATATATTATAGAACTATATAAGTGATAATTTTACAATAACAATTAATATATAAATTAAATAATAAATGAACTTTATTATAACTTTGCTATTATGTGTTGTGAATTATTTTTTAAAAATTTTGAAATATATTTTTAAACAAAATATTACTAGTTATAATTTATTATATATCTTATTATTTATTTTTAAAATTATTAATTATGTATTTATGATGTCACTAATTCAACCATCGGTCCAACCAAAAAACCAGTAATCACTCTCTTTTCGGTTCTTTGACCGCTTCGATTTTTAAAACTGTGTTTAAGAAATCATAACATAAATAAGTAAATGAAAGCAATAGGCATATAATTAAATTAAACTAGCAGTTATAATTCAAAATCAAGGTTTCACAATAATAGACTAGTCAGTTGATAGTTTGGGAGTCTTGAAGGTAAGTAGATAGACAAAGAAATGAATTTTTTTTTTTAATTCTTCAGGTTTTCTCTTTTTAAATTACTATATTATAATATATTAAACAGTAAAGAAATGAATAAAATGAACCTATATATGTAATTTTACAAATCCAACTAGGTTATATAAGCCCATCTAGGTTACCCGAGTCACTACAACCCCACCAAATTTGACCGGGTCTTATGCAAAAACAGTCAATTTAAACACTCGAACCAGACTAGGTGTTAGGTCACTCAATTTTTAGTTCAACTAGCCAAGTTGGTTTGGGTTTAATAACTATACTATATACACAAAAATTTCACAACATTTTTTATAATAGTTGAGACCATCATTGTATCATTTTTTTTTTTTACCTACCACTAACAATCTGGCACATCAGTTGAGTGTGGAATTTTTTTGTCAAATTTATTGACCATAGATTTTTTCTTTAGAAAAAGTTTAAAGCAATCACCTTGGGCTCCCCAACGACAAAATATAAAGTAAAATTTTTTGTGTCATAATTTTTGAAACAATTCTAATGTAACTAACCATGAGTGGTGGAAAAAAAATAGTTAGGCCAATTGATAATGATAGTCAAGCGATTGTGATAAGGTCAATATGGGGTGAGTTTTTATTGAGCAACTTAGTGAGGTACTCATGTAACTTAATTTATGACAATTGAACATGTCATGGGCTCTCATGGGCTTACAAGCATTCCAAGACTATTTGCAGGGCTACTCATGAAACCCAAAACAGTATGACGACATACCATTTTATGCTCTCCAAACTAACTCTCCAATATCTTTCCGAAGAAAAAGTATACAAACTTAGTTCATGCATTTGGAAATTATGTGTTTTGTGTGTGTGTGTGTGTGCACGGGCGCACGCACGCAGCATGTGCAACAAGTATGATAATAAACCTATAAAGGGCAAAATGTATCATCAACAGTGACAAACGCAAAGTAGATCCTATCAATCCACAATTATTCTTACTTTGACTTGACGTGACTTAGAAGTCATTTGAATTTCCATTAAACTAGATTTTGAACAAAAGTTTGTAGATATGATCTCATGAAAGGATTTTTTTTTTTTAATAAATAATTTCGAGAAAGAAAAAGGTCAAGGTGTTATTGATGCTAATGATACTACCATTTCATCTAGGTCGTAAAATCCATATAAATTTTTTCTTATCAAATCGTTCCTTTCATTTATTTTGATATGTGAATTTTCGATCACCTTTATATTTTTTCCCAATCATGCTCCTTCACATTTTCAGCTTTTTGTATTTGATATAAGTAGAACCCATCGTCTTGTACCGTCCAAATGCAATGGTTCCCACCACCGTACTTTTCCCAAGTTTTGTTTGCAACATACACATCAAAAGTAGCATGGAAGTCCTCATACCAAAAGTAGTAATAGAAATGTGTCGTGCCTAGATAGTTGACATTGAAAGAGAATTCCGATTTTCCTTTGGGATGAAGAGTTTTTAGCATGGTTTTGAAATCTGGACTGTTCAAAGAAGAGATTCAAAGTTTTTGAGGTCGGATCAAAATCGAACCGATGTCGCACCGTGATGATGTCATAATTAATTTAATATTTATTTAAAATATAGATAAATATAATAAATTAATATAAATAGAAAAAATAACTAAAATAATTTAAATAAATATAAAGACCATCATTCAAATGTATTTTTTATATCATAACTTCAATTATGATATTTCAAAAATCAATGGAATATTATTATTAATTGTTAAAAATAATAATAAAATTATTAGTTTACATTATACTATCAAGATAAAATAGATTTATGTTATAAACAAAATGAATGCCTACAATGTTATATATTTTTATGCAAATATGTATAATATTATACACTTTTTTATAAATTTATGTAATATTATACCGATATAATCTATAATATAAATCCTAATTTACAATAACAGTACACAAGTGGTTGTTGAGAAGAAGAGCACGTGGGCTTGTAGTACCAATATAAATAATGCAATTAAATATTTAGATGTCCTATAAAAAAACTCAATTAAATGAAAAAAAAGTTTTAAAAAATTTAAAAGCAAATGAATGGTTGAAGCGTGGCCACATGTCCCACTTTTTCATGGGGAAGGGGTAGTGTCTGCCACATTGGTAGACAGCTTTATAGGAAAAGAAAAAAATCTTAAACTTTTGATTTCTTTTGGTTTTGGGCACCAGTAATAGAAGAATGAGTAATAACAATTTAGTATCTGTCTTGGTATTTTTTTTACTCAATAAATGAATAATATTTATTTTAAAAAATCACATTAAACACTTATAATAAATTAATCATAATCTTCTATAATATTAGGAAGATAAATTAATTATTTATTGAAAATAGTCTGATGTGGTTTTTTGAAATAAGTGTCACTCATTTATTAAATAGGAAATACTAAAACAGATGCTGAGTTGGTATTACCAAAATATGGTATACTTTTTTCAGAAGAAGAAAGGAAACGCCAAAAAAGCAAAAGAAGAATAAATGCAAAAGAACGGAGAAGAAGGGAAAATTGGAAAACGCAAAAGAAGGGGTAAAGATAAGGTTTGTGCTTTTCATTTCTTTTTTATTTTGTGGACTTAGTCTATTTGGATATCACTTGTTGCTAAAAACTAAAAATACTGTAACAAAATAATTTTTAAATATGTAAATAGTACCGTGTGATCCATTTTAATGTTTATTTTGCTAAAAAAGAGATTTGTGAGTCCTGTGAACAGTGTATGGGACCTACTAAAGGAAAAAATGTGCCGCTGGAAAGCGCAAAATGCGCTTCCCAAACACATACTTAGAATTCGTTTGGGTAAGGCTTTTTGCATCAGCGTTTAGAGTAAGCTGCTTTTTTTTTTTTTTTTAAAGGACCAGCGCCTCTTGCACTCTTCATGGGACATGAACAGTGCAAGTAGGCATATGAACAGTAATTTCATTTATGAATAGTAACTGAAAAATCATTTTTTATTATTTTTAATTTTTAGCAAAATAAGCGGTATCCAAACGCACACTTAGTATCCATTTGAATTGGGCTGATTTTCCTATGCGTCTTGCATTTGGCATTTTTAGAACTAGTAATTTGGATCCATGCACTGTTCACGGGACCCACAAGTTATCTAATTCAGCAAAATTTTCTTCAAAACTGGGTCTTACGCTACTATTCACACATTTAAAAATTATTTTGTATTTTCAATTTTCAATCAGCAATAAATTGTATCCAAAGAAGCAAAAGAAGAATAAATGCAGAAGAACGAAGAAGAAGGAAAAATTGGAAAACGTAGAAGAAGGTGTAAAGATAAGGTTTGTTTTTCATTTCCTTTTTATTTTGTAGACTTAAGGTCTGTTTGGATATCACTTATTGCTGAAAACTGAAAAATAAAAGCTGAAAATACTGTAACAAAATAATTTTTAAATATGTGAATAGTACAGTGGGACTCATTTTTAATATTTATTTTGCTGAAAAAAAGAGATTTGTGAGTTCCGTGAACAGTACATGGAAACTACTAAAGGAAAAAATGTGCCGTTGGAAAGCGCAAAATGCGCTTCCCAAACGCACACTTAGAATCCGTTTGGGTAAGGCTTTTTGCATCTGTGTTTAGAGTAAGCTGCTTTTTTTTTTTTTTTTTTTAAAGGACTAGCGCCTCTTGCACTGTTCATGGGACATGAACAGTGCAAGTAGGCATATGAACAGTAATTTCATTTATGAACAGTAACCGAAAAATCATTTTTTATTGTTTTCAATTTTCAGCAAAATAAGCAGTATCCAAACGCACACTTAGTATCCATTTGAATTGGGCTGATTTTCCTATGTGTCTTGCGTTTGGCATTTTCAGCACTGGTAATTGGGATCCATGCACTGTTCACGGGACCCACAAGTTGTCTAATTCAACAAAATTTTCTTCAAAACTGGGTCTTACGCTACTATTCACACATTTAAAAATTATTTTGTATTTTCAATTTTCAATCAGCAATAAACGGTATCCAAAGAAGCAAAAGAATAATAAATGCAGAAGAACGAAGAAGAAGGAAAAATTGGAAAACGCAGAAGAAGGTGTAAAGATAAGGTTTGTGCTTTTCATTTCTTTTTTATTTTGTAGGCTTAGGGTCTGTTTGGATATCGCTTATTGCTGAAAACTAAAAAATAAAAGCTGAAAATACTATAACAAAATAATTTTTAAATATGTGAATAGTACCGTGAGACTCATTTTTAATATTTATTTTGCTAAAAAAAGAGGTTTGTGGGTCCCGTGAACAGTGCACGGGACCCACTAAAGGAAAAAATGTGTCACTAGAAAGCGCAAAACGCACTTCTCAAATGCACACTTAGAATCCGTTTGGGTAAGGCTTTTTGCATTTGCGTTTAGAGTAAGTTGCCTTTTTTGGCTTTTCTGGCTTTTTTTTTTAAAGACCAGCGCCTCTTGCACTGTTCATGGGACATGAACAATGTAAGTTGGCATATGAATGCACTGTTCATAGGACATGAACAGTGCAAGTAGGCATATGAACAGTAATTTCATTTATGAATAGTAACCAAAAAATTATTTTTTATTGTTTTCAGTTTTCAGCAAAATAAGCGGTATCCAAATGCACAGTTAGTATCCATTTAAATTGGGCTGATTTTCCTATGCATCTTGCGTTTGGCGTTTTCAGCACTGGTAAGTGGGATCTTTGCACTATTCACGAGACCCATAAGTTGTCTAATTCAACAAATTTTTCTTCAAAACTAGGTCTTACGCTATTATTTACATATTTAAAAATTATTTTGTGTTTTCATTTTTCAGTCAGCAATAATCGGTATCTAAAGAAGCAAAAGAAGAATAAATGAAAAAGAACGGAGAAGAAGGAAAAATTGGAAAATGCAAAAGAAGGAGTAAGATAAGGTTTGTGTTTTTCATTTCTTAGATTTTTAATTTCTTAACCAAACCAAGCAACAAACAAATCCAGTTCAATCCCCTAACCATACCAACAACAACAAACACAACTCCCACCCAAATTTGAACAAACTCAAAATATCATTGGTAAACCCAGCATATCCCCAGATTTTAACAAACTCAAAATACCCAAATCAATCCACAACCACAACACCCACAATCTCTTCCTCCCTCTCGCAACCACAACCATTAACCAAATCACAACCACATCCACCACCACCGATCTCTACTTCCATTCCACCACGAGAAACCCACACCAAAGCTCCTCTAGCTTCAATCATTTGTCGTTGACTACCACTACCATGAACGACAATGGGTCTTGGTTCTTTCACCTCAAGTTCTTCGCCATTGTCATTGGGGTTTATATGGGCTTGGTTTGTTGGTTGATTTTCAAAAAGGTGTTGGTGGTTGTTTGGTTTTGGTTTCTAGGTTTCTCAAATCTGAAACCGCCAGATTTGAAGTGGAAGTTCTTCCGCTCTAGCAACCTTTACCTCTACTGCTCTTTCTTCTTTCTCGTGTCCCACTAGGGTCAGGATCGAGCTCAATGAGTGGCAGTTCCTCCTCTCTTTTCCTTTCGTTTCTCATGATTGGGACTAGGTTCAATGACAGGGGAGAAGAAAAGAAAGAGGTTGAAGAGAGGCTGAATAGGAGTTGAGAGAGGGAGAGAATTTAAGCGAGAGGGAGTGGGAGTGTTAGGCCTCGCTTGAGATGAGGGAATGGAATGAAATGGAAAGGAATGAAAAGAATAATTACAGAATATTCTTTCCTTCCTTTGTTTGGGAGTTTTATAGAGGGAATAAAAAGCTCATTCCCTTGTTTAAGAGTTTAAGTGGGAGGGAATGGAATGGGTAGGACAGAACACTCATTCCTCTCTATTCTCTTAAAACCTCAAATTTTCATTCCCCCCAATTTGGAAGGAATGGGAGGGAATGGAATGACTTTTTTACTAAAACTCCCAAAATACCCCTATATATTCAACCCTTTATTTTAAAATAGGGGTGTAATAGTAATATTGACATAAAATAATTCCATTCAATTTCCTCTATGTTGCTCCCAAACAAGATTACTTACAATCCATTCATTTTCATTTATTTTCATTCCTTTATTTTAAAATATCCAATCAAGGTTACTTGATTCCATTCCATTCATTTCCCTTACTTAAATACATTACATTTCATTTCATTCTTTTTCATTCCCTTATGATGATTCTATTCTATTCCATTCCATTCCCTTATAAACTCCCAAGCGAAGCCTTAGGTGGGTTTAATTTTTTTGGGTTTGTGTGTGTTTAATTTTGTGTTTGTTTTTAATAAAAGCAAATAGAGAATGTCAAATAAAGGAAAATACTATGTATGTATATGTGTTTAAATCTGGGTTTGGCTCTTGTTCAAGATAAATCTAGATCTCAGTTAATGTGATTTTTTATTTTTTATTCTGTTTTTTATTTTTTATTTAGTTAAAATTTATAAATTAATTTTTTAAATCTAAAATACGACGAGGAACTGACATGGCATTTTTAAATGTCAAATAAAATTTTTATTAATGGGCACGTCAACATTTATTGTGCCAACAGTGCACTTTGTCTGCTACACAGACAATTTCCATTAGTGAGATGACAGTAAAAACTAAAATAGAACTTGTTTTTCATTTTAAGGACTAAAAGTGGTGAAATAAAAAAGTAAGAACTAAAGTGAGAATGAAGTAAAAATATAGGAACGAAAATAGTATTTTTGTCCAAATAAAATAAAGTTGTGTAACAGTAGTTGGTGGGGTTGTCGCAACCGCTAAAGTTTAGCAAGGCAGATTAGGCAAAATCCTAGCTTTGATATGTGCTTTATGCATAAACCATTGTTTAGATTGCTTGACATCACAATGTGCTCTAACCACTCGATTAAGAAGAAAGTAAAAGGGACACAAATCCACGTCCACTCAATAGAATTAGAAAACTGTATAATTATAATCAAATGGAAGTATTCCAATCCCCACAATGAAAAAGCTTCCCATGCGTTGTTCACCTTTTTCCAAATGTCAGTTATAAGTGGGTTTTGGTAACAATACTGCCCCACCAGTACTTACCCAAAATTAAAAATTAAAAATTAAAAAAAAAAAAAGGTTGCTCCACCAGTGGCATTTAACTAGAATCATGCTACAGAAACATAGATATTTCTAATATAATAATTATCTTGAGCCGAATACTTGATTAAACCATAATTTATGTTTATCATCATAAGTTTTTCAATGACATCCCACTTCATGCAACCTGGCTAATTGGTTTATATGTTCTTAAAAAACTAAAATGAATGGCCATCACCTTTTCTTCGGTCTTGTTTATTGCTATTAGCCTATTTAATTAATAGTTTAGTTTATTGGTGGGGTTTAACAGTTCAAGTGATAGTTTAGCAATAATAACATTCTTTGTGGTTCCCTACTACTGTGGTGTGAATTCTATCTCCTCCTTACTTTACTATTTACCTATTAAAAAATGTTTAATTTATTGATATTCTTTTTCTTGAGAGGGTTTGGAGTACAACTCACATAGGTCTGAGAATTTTATCATTGATTAAGCCTAAACTTGGGTATTTAGAAATTTTTACAATCAATAATGTTCTTTATGTTATTTTATATATTGTAAATGAGTTGATGCTCATGACCAGCTCAGACTCAACTTATTGATAAAATATTTATTTATATATAAGCCAAGTTTGAGTGTTTATTTGGGATCAACTTATTTAGTTTAAGTTGAAAATTTTTTGTTGAAAGTGTGTTAAAGTATTTTTGTACTTTGAAAATGTGAGAAAAGTAAAAAATAAAAAATAAAAAATAAAAAAGGTTTTAAAAAGCTGTATATAAAAACTAAAAGCAAAAAACACTGACTTATCATTCAATGCTAAATAGACATTCAACCTAATTCTAAAGCCTATTTAATAAACTAGTCAAGTTCAAACAAATTATTTTATTTGTAAACAAGTTCGCATTTATAGTATTCAATGACTATGTTTTGATGTTGTGTGCTTTCCTTAATAAAGTTTTTCAATTCGTCAAAAAGGATAACAAAGCTGTGCCTAGCTACACTCTACTTAAAACTTGTTAACAAAGCTTATGGTATGTTTGGTAGATTGTAATAGATACTGTAATATAATAGTTATTCTTATGATTTAGCTATTCAGCAGTTTGGTTATGTTTTTATTACATGAAATAGTCATTTTTTAAAAATAGCTATTTTTTAAAATGAGGAATAAATATTCATTTCTAAAAGGAATGTAATAGCTATTCCTTAGCAGGTGTATTAATTTATACAATTAATATATTTATAAATAAACAAACTTTCCATATGCACATAACAATTATGAAAATAAAAAATCATAAAAAATAACTAATCTATCTTTCAAAATTAAAAAAAAAAAGTTATTTTTTAAGGAAATATAATTATATGAGTAAGATATTTCCTAAAATATATCTTAAATTTGATTTAAAATGCTTTTATTCCATTATCTTCAGTGTTCTATTATTTTGCTGTCCCCAAACAAATGAATAGTAATAAGTATTATATTACAACATTTTGTATTCTTTGTAATATCTATTTATATTCCTATGTAATTATTATTACAGTTTACAAAACATGGCCTTAATTGTTATTGACCTGGCTTTAGAAAAACCTATAAAATAACTAATTAAGCATGGGGATCAAATTGGCTCACTTACAATCTTTTTTATTTATTTATTGATAGGTCCTCACTTACAATCCTATATTTATGTATTATGTCATTACTATTCATTAACAAGCATTTTTGTAGTTTTTTTTAGGTGAACATAACTTATTTGAGGGATGGAGCTTGAGCATGAACTTGTGCAGTCAATATTTGGCTGGGACTCAACTTTCGATTAAAAGATGATGTTAGAGATTCAGCCACCGTAAGTGTGACTTGTGGAGACTTAGGGGGATTTTTTAGGCTAATGGATATTTAAATCCTTTCCAAAAAAAAGAAAAAGAAAAAGAAAAAGAAAAAGAAAAAATAACTCTAAAATTTTAGTAAATCTGGAAGAGAGGAAACCGCGTCGTGAGTCGTGACTCATGAGGTATATAAGCTATAAAAATCCCCGGCACTTCTTCTATTCTTTCTCAAGCAACTAACAAGGACAAATTGTATCAGATCAAATGGGAAGATGAAAAATGACACATTACTCATAACAAGACTATATCTCTCATCTAACCAACAGAGAAGGATCCAAGACTTGGAATTAGAGGGGTGGCACTACAAAAAAATATTTATACAGCCACATTTTTAAAACGTGGTTGTAGCTTCTAAAAACATGAGTATATAGAATAGACAGTACATGCCTTCTTGGAGCAGTAGGGGCACACAAGTCACAATGCAAGATCAAAGGGGGTACTAGTAGAGGCCATCAGGGTGATAGTGTTGGAATTGCATAAAATTTGATGGGTTGAAGGGAAACGGCGTTCTGATCTAAAATCATGATATCATAAACGTTGCCAAAATTTAGGTGAATTCCTTCATTAAGGCCTCGAAAACAGTGTTTTTACTATTTATAGTAATATTTTTTTTTTCTTAATAACTTTTAGTTTAAAAATCAGAATAAGATCCTGTCTATGTTGGGATGACCTTTAAGGTCAGTAGTTTATGATACTGCATTTAACTCAATTTTTCCATTTTTGGTAAATTTTCGTATTTTGTCACCTAATCGTGTAATTAATGTGAATTAGAGTTTTAGACATTTTTCTCAATATTTATATGTTTTGTACCCGTTAGAGGCAAATTAGACTATTATAAATAAATACAGACTTTTATCAAATTATTTCTCTGGTGGATTCTAGTTTTCTTCTCCTTGTGGATTCAAGAAAATCCCCCGTGGATTCGAGGTTTACTATCAGGAATTAACAGTTTAGTTTTTGCTCCATCAAGAGAACATCGTGTGTGCTTTCTTTAGGCTTCCGTTACATCAGTATAGGTCCATTTGAGCTATACTCACGTTCTCTACACCCACGTGTTTTGTAGTGTTCCCCCATACACCGTGGCAATAGACCATGGCTTTGCTGTTGGCCACATGTGGGGGCTCCGGCCTTTGGCTTTGCAGTTTAGTCATTGTGGGTTTTTTCTTTTCCTTTTTTTTCCTCTTAGTGTCTTTGATGCATATTGCTGAGTAAGACAAAAGTATTTTGTTTACAATTTTTTAAAAGGCCGAGTTGTTTGTTTTAGGTAGAATTGGTTGATTGGGTTATTTAAAAAAAAAAAAAATATTTTTTTGATATTGGTAAATTTTGTTGCTGAACTAATTTTTCTAGACTTGTATATTTTATTTTAGATTTTAGTCTATAAAACTTTTATAGCCTTTAAAAGGAGAAAAATGTTAGAACTACAAATGTTTTTATAAATTGTTCACGTGGTTAGTGGTTTATTGTTATGTAAAAAAGTGATGTAAATAGAGACTCCAAATGTGAACTAATAAAAATTTGCTATTTTAACGGTTTGTAAAAATATTATAGAAAAATTTGTAGTTATAAAATTACTCTCAAAATAGTTAATGTTATTGTTATGAGGTTCTACAAATTGATGAGGATATACAAACTAATTAATGATATTGTTATGAGGATACTTTATAAGAATTTTTTTATATAAAAAATATGGTATATTGTGATCGGTAGATTATAAAATTGAAAAAAACTATTTGTTTTCGCTTTACAACCATACATTAACTCAAATAACCATTTGTAAAGGACACCTTTTTTCTTTATTTTAATTTCATCTATGGGCCTAGCAAAATACAGTAAATACTCATTATAAAAAGTAAGTAGTTGAAACTTGGAACCCAATCACATGGACCAAGCCAATGGGTACGTGTCCTTGTGAAAGAGACAGGAATCATAGTTTAGAGGGCATAAAAAGATATCTTTGCAACCTTT
Organism: Quercus suber; assembly: GCF_002906115.3. Classification (NCBI taxonomy): domain Eukaryota; kingdom Viridiplantae; phylum Streptophyta; class Magnoliopsida; order Fagales; family Fagaceae; genus Quercus; species Quercus suber. Next base: position 101,273 of record NW_027070111.1, read on the forward strand.
CTTGGGCTCCATGAGTAGCCTTACAAATAGGCCTTGAATGGCGTGGAAACCCATGAGAGGTATGCAGTGCACAACTTCACTTATACGAAGAATCTCATTGATCGGTTGAATTCAAAGTATTTTTCTCACCTATCAGCCTATTTAAGAATCCTGCAAATGGCTTTGGGGAACCTAAAGAACCTAAGAGCCTTGGAATAACACATTGTATTGTAGCCTAAAACACGAGAAAGTATATCCTATTTGGATCTTACTAATGTGTGCACATAAGGCACATAATAGTAAACTAATTTTAAAAAAAGTTTATCAGGAATTAAAAAAGTTTTGACAACTTTTTCAATTTCTAATAAAACTTTTTTAAAAATGAATTTATTAATATTTTCCCTAAAGGCACATATTAACCAGATCTATCTTATTTTGGAAATACCAACACAACACTTAATTAGTGTTTCTAAGGTCAATGAAAAATCGACACTTGTCTTAAAAAAAACACATCACTAAAGCATACCATCTACTTTTGAAAAGACAAGATTGCTCCTAGAATTTCAAGGCTCTGCCATTTACAAACTAAAACCCCTTTTGCAAAATCAAAAATAAAATTTTCTCTTATCTCTCTCACACGTCGTAAATTACCATCTTCTCTCTCTCTCTCTCTCTCTCTTTCTCTCCAAATCTCCTTAGCCATTGCCTTGCATCGTCGCCAAAGCTATGTTGCCAAACTTCAAACCCTCGGTGCTATTGGCCTTTGTCTCGTCGGAAATCCCCCAAATTTGTCTCTCCTTCTCATTGCTTCTAAGCCACAATAATGGATTCTTTCTCACCACTTTCAGCACCTAACGTTGAGAGTAAATTTTGATTTTGCAAAAGGGGTTTTAGGTTGTAAATCTTTGAAATTTCAGGGGCAATCTTGTCTTTTCAAGAATAGATGATATTCTTTGCTAATGTGATTTTTTAAGACAAGTGTTGATTTTTTATTGGTAAGTGCTTAGTTGGTATTCCAAAACAAGATATACTTTCTCCTTAAAACACACATGAAACTCCCTTGTATCTTCTAAACAAATCATGTTTTCGGCCTTTATTCATTTCTCAAAAAAAAAAAAAAATGCCAACATGATTTTGACTGTTGCTTATTTTATGATATCTCAAACTTAGCAGATCCAAAAGCTGCCAAACCTTACCGGATCAACCGGACTACATTCTTCAATCGTGGACTAGATGTGTTGAATCTCTTAAAAAAAATCCACTACCCACTTGTAAATTTCATTGCCCAAAGTCCTAACAAACTAGCACCTGCAAAAATAACTCAAAATCAGCTGCCCGCCTGCATCCCATTGCCCAAAACCTGCAAATCCATTCGCATAAGTTATCTCCTTTGACTTTTTGGAGCATAAAAGAGTATGAGAACAAAGAAAAATGAGGAAAGGAAAATACATTTTGGACAGAATGCTCAAAACAAAGCATTCAGCACCAACAGCACCCAAAAAAAAAAAAAATATATATATATATATATATAAGCTACTGAATTTAATTAAAGAGGAAAGGAAAATACATTTTGGACAGAATGCTCAAAACAAAGCATTCAGCACCAACAGCACCCAAAAAAAAAAAAAATATATATATATATATATATAAGCTACTGAATTTAATTAAAATCTTAGCATCCACTTCATGTAAAGAAATCCAAACACCTATTTTCTTCTAATTTATCAGGTCCAAGAGCTTCATTCCAAAGTATAACAACATCATTCTCTCCTCCTAGGGTTTACAGAAAGTAGAAAAAAAGGGCTTGTCATTGTCATGCTCAGATTTCGCTGTATCAAGTGAGCACTTTTCTACCTCTTCATGGAATTTCTTTTCTTCCTAAAGTCCCAATGACGTAGAAAAAAGGCTTGACATACCTCGTCTTCTTGGGATTTGAGGTATTGAGTGAGTACTTCTCTACCCCTCCCTTGGGAATCCCTAAAATATCTTCTCCTCCTCTATGTGGGATTTGGGTGCAAATATATTTCCTTACTCTAAAATTGTTTCTTATATCTTTTTGGTGTTAATTTAGATCAAATCATGTTAGGTTGTGGCTATGTTCTTTGAAAATGGTTGAATGCTCTTCATATTTTCATGCATTCACTAGGCTTTAAATCTTAAATTTATGATACATCCATGAAATAATATGTGATATGTTCAAATGGTAGATATAGGTCAACACCGATCGCACACACTCACCTTGTTTAGTCTTCAATCCAAATGAGATATTGAATATGCAAACATTGGGAGTTTTCACCATGCACACACACTTTAATTTCAAGCAATATCACATGGCATGTTATTTTCAAATTTTTGATTGATGACATTTGTTTATATGGATGGTGTAACATGATCATTGGTCACTAGGACCTAAAGTCAAGGGTTCTTAAACTAGTTATTGTCTATGTAATTTTCATCTTTGTGAAATGTAACTAGGACCTAAAGTCATGCAACTTTCTATTGGATTGTTTTGAGGATCAAAGTTATGTAGTATTCTAATTATTTCAATAAAGATGTACATTTTAAAATATCAATAAAGTTTCTTTCATTTTAGGTTTTCATATTTTTCCTATTTAATTAAAATAAGTGACGATTCCATGTAAAAAAATTCTCAAACTAGGGGGAAAAATATAATCAGTCAAATTGCCATTCTAAGGGGCACTAATGTTACTTCGCCTGTTCACTTAGCCCAAACCAAAAGCCAAATACTATTTGCCACCATTTGTATGCCCCTTTTAGTAATCTCCTTTTGCAATTTAATTTGTTTATCAATTATAATTTTATTATTATTATATTGTATAGAAGTTATTATTATTATTCTTTTAAGGCAAAAATACAATGTCAGTCCCTTAAATTTACCTACTGAACGCTTTTGGTTTTCGAAATTTCAAGTGAGTACTATTGGTCTCTAAAATTTAAAAAATGAGCGTTATTAGTTATTCTGTTAACTTTCGTTAGTATTCTTACTTACGTGGCTAATAGAGCCATGAATTACCAATTTTTAAGTGACATGGCAGGTTTTTAATATTAAAAAAAAATTAAATGTACATTCCATCAAATAGCCAACTCAGCAGAACTGGCCGGTTACCTAAAGAGTCCCAAAACTCCTGGCGCGCCAACGACCATCCCATTCCTCAGTTTGACCACCAACGGCACCACCATCCCTAACAAAACTTCCAAAGATCAGGACGTGAACACCATGACCTCGAATCTCTTGGCTACATGCCACAACAACAAGAAATTTTGCACTTTAACAACATCACCACAAAATGAAGCAAATTTTGCTTGAAAAGTAATAAAAAGACTTGAGATACTGATACTACTACTACTTCAAATTTGACATACCCACTACAGTTTAAGCTTTTTAAATTCAACTTTTAAAACTACCCCATTACTGTATAACTAAAGGTAAAACTAAGATTCGCACCATCTCATAGGTCTCAAATCCACACATCTCATAACATTTGACTTCAAAGTTGAATAGAGACCCACACTAATAGAGGTGGTAAAGTAAGTCCAAATCCATTTGCCCACCCAAATTCACCCACTCTAATTAAATCCAAACCCTCCTAATTATGAGTTGGGTTAAATGGGCATTAAACCCATTTAGCCCAAAAACAATATATTCAAATCCACCCTAGCCCTTCCTATAAAAAAAAAGAAAAAAAGAAAAAAAAGAAAAAAAACTCAGAAACTCAATCCTTAGACATTTTCACGGGGGTTTTCATTTTTTCTCATTTTCTCGACCGCCAATCACATTTTTATCGGAAACCCAACAGCTTTAGCAACTTCAAAGCTTCGGAGATTCCTCAGATTTTTGTCATTTCTCTTAGATCTTCGTCTCCTCAGAAAGCTCACTTGATAATTTTCAAATTTCAGTTTTTCTTTCTTTCTTTAGATTCACCAATTTGCACTGTTTGGTCTTCGAGAAAGTGAGAGAAAAGAAAGGAAAAATGAAAATTTGAAACTTTTCTCACCTCTCTTCCGAACCGACCCAGAAGCCTCTCCTTGGGCTCATTGTCATCTACTATCACTTGCACATTGTATGCTAAGCTGAAGTAGAGAGTGTTGGAATAGGCCAGAAAGGGACATATCACAAAGGACAATGAAGAAGGAAAAGAAGATGAAGCGTGTGGGTCCTCCTACGCCACAAGTGAGACCAACCCATCTCTAGGTTTGTGGGTTTGAAAAGGAGTGAGCTGGGGTGGTGGGGTTTTGGGTGGTTTTGAGGGTAAGAGAAAGGAGAGGAAGTTGAAGAGAGAAGAGGATGAGGCAGCCATGGATGATGATGAAGAAGAATGATTATTTGAGTCTTTTTTTTTTTTGTGGGCCTTTTGATTTTGGTCTCATCGGGTTGGAATTTGGGTCTGGGTCTATGAAGTTGACTTGGTAATCTTGGGCTTGGTTCTTGCTGTGTTTTGGAGTTTGTATGTGAATTTGCCGCTGGGTTGGAATTAGTTTTGATTTGGGCCTTTGTGGCTCTATCTATATTTTGGGCCATGTGATCTATATATGTAGTAAAAATAGGCCTAATGGAAGAGTAGTAGGATAGTAGTCTTGTTGGGTCAGTAGATTTTGGTTCAATGTTTTACACTTTGAAATCTTTTTTTATTTTTAACAACTTTTTATAGATATTATATATATATATATATATATATATAAATATAAACAGATCATTTTTAAAAAGTTACAAAAAAATAAGTGTACCAAATGCACAAGTCTCTTTGAAAAGACAAACTTGCATAATTGCTTTCATGGTTATACTTTGTGCCAAGAATTTTGGTACAAATATCCCTATAATTAAGGGAATAGAATGAGAATATATTTTTAAGAAATGTTTCATACATTTAATTCTCCTATGAGTTTAAAGAAAAGGAATATACTAATAACTAGTAGAAAATGCTATTGCACTATGTTTCTTTCTAACAATTTTTTTAATAGAGGGATGAATATTTACCTTTTAATAAAATAAAGGTAAAATATCAATTTTTTTAGTAGTGGGGGATGACTATTTTGGTAAATTTTTGGGTTTTGGGGGTATTTTGGTCATTTTTGGGTTTCAGGGGTATTTTGGTCATTTTTTAGGTTTCGGGGATATTCTGGTAATTTTCAGGTTTCGGGGGTATTTTGGTAATTTTTTTGGGTTTTGGGGGTATTTTAGTTATTTTTTGGGTTTCAGGGGTATTTTGGTAAATTTTAGGTTTCGAGGAGGTATTTTGGTCATTTTTTGGGTTTCAAGGGTATTTTGGTAATTTTAAAGTTTCGAGGGTATTTTGGTCATTTTTTGAGTTTCGGGGGTGTTTTGGTCATTTGTTAGGTCTTGGGGGTATTTTGGTAATTTTCAGATTTTGGGGTATTTTGGTCATTTTTGAAGATTTTAGAGTACTTTGGTCACTTTCACTTTAGTGGCATTTTGGTAATTTTGACAATTGGGCAATTGGGTGGGTTGGGGTTTACCCATAATAATTGGATTCAGTTGGATTTGGGTTAAAAACAATTAGTTAAATGAGTTTTAATGAATGAATAAGTTTTATATACCTAACCCAATTATGCCAACTCCAAACCCACCCATTTGACACCCCTACACACTTGTAATAACAAATCAATGTCGAGATGATCTTTTTAGGGGGAAATTCGATAGCATCCTTAGACTTTTGGACGACCTCCATTTTGTTGGGGATGGTGGTGCCATGGATGGTTGGGCAGAGGGCAGGGACGATGGATGGTGGGGTAAGAAAGGTCTTAATGGGATTCTTTTAGGTGAGTGGTCATTTTGGTTGAGTTGTCTATTTAATGAGATATGCATTTAATTTTTTAATATTAAAATACTGCCACATCATTTAAAAAATCTCACTTCATTGTTTCATTAGCTACGTAAGCAAAAATGTTAACGAAAGTTAATAGAATAATCAATAATACTCATTTTTTAAACTTTAGGGACCAATAACGTGGTCATTTGAGAAAGAAATTGATGGATTTTATTAATAAAATTCAACTACATCCAATTATAAAATCGAACCAATATGAGATGAGACATCTTCCATCTATACTTGAAAATCTGGTATGCATAATGCATTTTTAGCCAGACTATGAGCAACCCCATTGTCGTTTCTCTTAATGTGAGAATACAATAATCATTCTCTAAGAACATGTGAAAACCTAATACAATAAAATAAACTTACAAAATATTTAACATCACAACTAAGTAAACCAAAGGATTCCAAAGACTGCGAATCTGCATTCAAAGCGTTCATTGCAATCTCTGAAACTCCCTCTAGGGTGACATCTTCCAAACTCAGATCAGCATCAAATTGTAAAGCCTTCGATATAGCCAAAGTTTCTTTCTCAAAAAATAAAAAAAATAAAAAAATAACGTGCTTATTTGAAATTTCAAGAATCAAAACGCTTACTAGGTAAATCTCAGGAACCAACAATGTATTTTCACATTCTTTTAAGAGATAATTACAGTAAACCCACCTGGGGTATGACCCGTTTTCACTTTGCCTACCCGTGGTTCAAAACTTATCACTTTGCCCACCTGAACTTCAATCCGTTACCCACCTCACCCTCAGACGTTAGAAAAACACTATTTTATTAAAAATCAAACATAACACGGATCAAAAACATGAACCATTGAATCTTTTCCTCATGAACACAAGAACACAACATTTGTGAATATATTTCAAAATTTTCAGTTACATATCCAAAACCAATTGAATCCTCTGAATCCAGGCCAAAAATCCCTCTCATTTTTCAAACTACTAGTAAGCCAAAATCAAATAAAACCCACAATCAAAAAGCAAAAAAAAAAAAAAAAAAAAAAAAAAAAAAACCCACAATCAAAAAGCAAAAAAAAAAAAAAAAAAGAAACCCACGAAGTGTTGCCACCCACTCCACCACTACCACTGTCAGAACCCACAACTCAGCACCACCACCACCTCGCCCACAATCCACAACCACCACAAGCCACAAGCCACAACCCCACCATAATCAGATCATTATCAAACCCACAACCCAAAAGCGAAAAAAGAAAAGAAAAGAAAAAAAGAAAACCCATGAAGCAAATATAGTGGTCAATCCGAGATCGAGCTCCCTTTTGGTTGAGATGGAGGCTGAGACCTGGATGGAGGCCGAGATGGGTTCTTGCCTCTGGGAACCTTACAGATGTGCTGCTGAGCACATTGGAACAAAATGTCAATTTAATTGTTGATAAGAAATCTACGAAAGTGGAATTGACACAGAAGATCCATATGATTTTGAAGGAGAAACGGTATTTGGTTGTGTTGGACGATTTGCAGACACCTGATGTATGGAAAAAACTTCTTGACGCCTTTCCAGACACAAAAAATGGTAGCAGAGACTTAGCAACTATCACATTGCTATAAGAGCAGATACAAGAGGAGAGCCTTATCAGCTTAACGCACTAAATGACGAGGACACTTGGGAATTATTCTTAAAAAAGGTACGCTTACCAGATAGCAAGCAAGTCCAATTCTCAAATGTTTTGGCCCTGAGTTACAATAATCTACCCTTCCACTTGAGGCCTTGCTTCCTCTATTTACGGCTTTTCCCAAAAGATTATGATATTCCTGTGAGAAGGTTGCTGCGTTTATGGCTTGCAGAGGGATTTGTGAAGCAAACCCCTGGGATGACTCCTGAGGATACAATGGAAATATACTTGGAAGAACTTGTGAAAAGAAGCATGATTCAAATATCCAAACGGAGAAAAGATGGGAGTCCCAAAACATGCTGTTTGCTTGGTGTGTTACATAATGACAATAAATTTGGTTGCCCAATTCTTAATTTAAAACCCTCACTTTTGGATTCTTGTTATATTTGTTTTTGTCTAAAAATGTGTTTTTTTAATGGCAAACAGAGAGGTGGGTTAAAGAAGGCTAACGGAACTAACCTTAGGTGGGCAAAGTGATAAGTTTTGAACCATGGGTAGGCAAAGTGAAAACGGACCATACCTCAGGTAGGTTTACTGTAATTATCCATTCTTTTAATTTATCCTCATGAATTCAACAAGTACATTTTAATATCATACAATGTGCGTTATGTCTTTATTTGCAACTAATACATTATTGTACATAGTAAATAACATATACCACCACACACCTTTGGTGCAATAGTTACTCCACATGTATAAGTATTTGTAGGGTGTGAGGGGCAAGGATTAGGGTTCAAGTCTCTAAGAGGGAGTTTTACACACTTATACACTTAGATTATAATAAAGTAGAATTTTTATCTTGTAAAAAAAAAAAAAATATATATATATATATATTTATACATATAGCACATGATATGTTTATACTTATATTATTATCTTGTAAAAAAAAAAAAAATATATATATATATATATATATTTATACATATAGCACATGATATGTTTATACTTATATTATGTTTTAAATTAGTTACGCAATTTTTAATTTTTAATCATTTCAATCTTAGATTTTCATTTTTATCAGAAGTACTATACTTCTAATTGTTTATATTCCTACTAGTTTTAGTTGTTTATATGCTTTATAGTATTATTTATTTCAAAAGCCCTGTCTGCTTGTCATTTCCCACACAATAAATTCTTTCTTAAAATATCCCGATTGAATTTTTTGTTATGCAGCAGGAATTCTATGTTCCAAAACAAAGCTCAATCCTAAGTAACATGAGAGTAAAAACTAAGGCAAACTATCTTTCAACCATGACCGTTCATTTATTTAAATTGATCCCGAAACTAATTACGTGATATTACATATAAGAAATAATTTAATTTTAAATTGACATTTTATTGTATATAAGCAATATAATTCTCTATTTTTTTTTATTATAAATATGATTCTTATCTTGCCGTATAGGTATTTTTCACCATATAAATATATCTGTCACCGTATTTTTTGCTTTGACACAAGTAAGGAAGTATTTACTGTTAGATATGGTTTTGATTTTTGTTACAATTTTTTTTTTCTTGAAATGGAAGTACGTATTTTGAATAATTTGTTATTGTATATATGCCGCAATAAGAAGATTAGTGGCTTCCCTGTTAATGAGCATTTTGATTTTACGATCACATAGTTATATGGGCATTTTATACATCTTCAAAATTAATATTTCATAAGAATGATAAAATGATGCACACACTTTGAAATAAACAATTTCCTCCCATTTTAATAATTTCATTTTTACAATACAATTTTATAGTTTAAATTGAAAAATTTTCTTTCAAAAAAATAATAATAATAATTATTATTTTAATATATGTTCCTGATTTCAAAAAAATACATTTTAATGAATCTACAATGTGTGTATCTTTTTGTGTGCAATACATTTTCATACATATCAAATAATATATGTTTATACATATAAAAATTTATTTGTTTATACTTTATACATATATTAGAGCATCCGTATCAGCCATGCTAAATGTGCCAAATGCCAAATATTTGGCACATTTGGCACACAAAACACAAAAAACCTCATTTATCAGATGTTCCAAATCTTATTATTTTTGCCACATGTGAACAGTGCCCTCACAAATTTACCACTGTACGGACAGCTGTGGCATAAGTTTTTATTGTTTTTTTATTCCTCTTTCTCTCTCATCTCTCCGTCAGTCTCATTCTCACCATCAACCCCCAATCCTCTCCTCTCAAACCCCACTCTGTCTCTCTATCTCCCATTCCCTGTTTCTCTCGGCGCTGTCGCCTTGCTCGGCCTCGACGCCTCCGTGCTCACCAAGACGCTGACATTCGCCACCGCGTTCTCCGCCTTCGGAGATCCGATCCCGTGGCTCAACGCGCTCGCTTTCTTCTTCGCCCACGAGTTCATCAAGACCGGGCTCGGGAACCGAATCGCTAACCAGCTCGTCGTTGGTGCGAATCTGACTTTCAACACGATCAAGCAGATGATCGGGTGGACCGATTGGGCCAAGGTGGCGATCGTGCCTGGGTTGGTGTCGTTGATTGTTGGGGTGATTTGTAATGGGTCCGGTGGTATGGGTGTGGGGTTTTGATTTGTGGGAGTGGGTTTTGGGTCGTGGTGGTGTAGTGGTGGCGTGGGGCCATGGTTGTGGCTGGGTATTGATTAATCAAAGATCTCTCTCTGCCTCCAAACCAAATATTATTTTGGGTCGTGGTTGTGGCTGAGTTTTGGGTTGTGGTGGTTGTGGCTAAGTTGTAAATATTATTTTAATGTGTAGGAAATATTATTTTAATGTATAGAATTGAATGATAAAACATCTGATAAATAGGATGTTGTAAAATGATGTGGTAAAATAATAAAGTAGGTCTTTAGTGTGGTAAAATGGCATAATTTTTGCCACATCTGCTGTGGATGCTCTTATGTTTGACAAAAGTTCACTTTTGGTTCATTTGGGATTATTTTAATTTTAGCTCCTAACATTTCAAACGTCTCATTTTGGCCCTTTAAGGTTTGGTTCTAATTTCAAATGTGCTTTGTTACCATTGTCCTGTTAAATACCACATAGGACCCACCAAGTTGCACATATTAATCTTACATGGCACTTCTAGTTTTGTGTCTTGTGTGAAAGCAATAATGTATTTTGGAATTTGAATTTCTTGAGTGTTCTTGTGTCTTTGTTGTATCTCCCTTTTTTTGTAGTAAAATTTCACCATATTGTTGTCCATAAAAGTAGGCAATTTACTAAACCATGTAAATTATGATGTTCTTTGTGTGTGCTTATTATTTAATATTGCTTTTTCCTGTTATCGCTTTGAGTTCCAGGATGCTATTTGCACAACATTATAATGTCTTACAAATTTGAATAGATAAAGAGAAGCTGGCTTCAAGAGCCCAAGGCAAAGCAATCCCATTCCAAGTTGCAAATAGTTCATGAGAGGGAGATATTTGTTAATTGTTATGGTAGATTATTGTAAGGTTGAAATTTATCAACCATCTTGTTGGCTTTATTCCGTACCAATTTGCTTGTAATTTAGCACTTAGTAACCCTGTATTTAGGTGGGATTATTGTAGGGGTAGTGTGTAAGAAGAAGTGAAGAAAAGCTCAAGTATGTGCAAGAAAGCAGGGTTTCGCACAAGCACGTGAGATGCACACATGAGGAGCTGAAGGGTTGCTCCAGCTGTCGCACTACAGGACAAAAGTCCCAGACTGGCCAGGCCGTTACGTTGCGACTTGAACTCGCAACTTGGACAAGCTGCGAGGTTAAGCCGCCAATCAGCCCTGTTTGGCAAAAACTGTCTCTCTGTATTCCAAACACACACCACTATATATAGACCCTTATACCCACTAAATGTAGAGAACTTCTAGTGAGAATTTTGTGAGAGAAACCCTAGAGAAAAACAAGATTGCCTCATTCCCAACCTTTACCTTAGAGACTCTACAAATTCTTCTACTCTCTTCCTCTCCATTGTCATACCCTTGAGAGGTCATTGACCAAATCCTTATTTCACCACACCTACGTCTATGAGAAGGTTCATTTGGTGCTAAGGGAAGCAGTTTGGAAGGAACCAATATACATTGGTTGATGCTATGGTCTAGTAGCGGAATTCGGGAAGCTAAAGAAGAAATAGGTTCGGCGTAACCTCGTTGGAGCAAGAAGCTTGGAGGGCTTAGGTATTTGGGTAGATTAGGCTTGGAGGGTTTTCTGCTGTTCATGTATCCCAACTACATTCTTTAGTGGATTATTTGACCGCTTGGAGGGCGGCAGAGAGATTTTACGCTAAGGACTTCGGTTTCCTCTTCGATAACACATCGTGTGTTGTCTGTATGTTTGCATCTTCCTTCCCTTTATCTTTGCCTTATATTTACTGCTGTAGATGTGTTTATATTTGACATAGATTAGTTATTAATTCTGTGATTGGCTTATGTTCATGTTCTGCACATTAATTGTTTAATTATAAGCTTGAATTGATATTTTATTATTTGGGGTCTAAACGTTTAAGAGTGTTTTAGACATATATTGAACTTTCATTTGGTATCAGAGCGGGTACACTTGTTATGGTTTTAATACCTTAGTGTGATCCTTGACCCCTTATTGAGATGGATAGGTCTCAATCCTTAAATGTTCCATCATTTTTTGATGGTAACAATTATGCCTTCTGGAAAGTTAGAATGAGGGCATTTCTATGCTCTATTGATGACACTGTGTGGGATGTGGTTGAAATCGGTTGGACCAAGCCAGAGGCTGAAAAATTCACTTGGGATAAGGCAGCTCTTGCGGCAGCTAATGCTAACAGTAAAACTTTAAATGCTATTTTTTATGGTGTCTCCTGATGAATTTCACAGCATCTCTTATATGACCATAGCCAAAGAAGTTTGGGAGATTTTGGAGACTACATATGAAGGTACTAAGAAGGTGAAGGACACAAAGCTCCAAATGCTTACCACCAAGTTTGAAGAGCTCAAGATGGGTGAAGATGAATCGTTTGATTCATTCTATGGGAAGCTCAACGAAATTGTCATTGTTAAGCTCAAACTTGGTGAGAAGATTGAAGATACTAAGGTGGTGAGGAAAATCTTGAGGTCCTTTCCTGAAAGCTTTAGAGCAAAAGTCACAGCCATAGAAAAGAGTAAAGACCTGGATGAGATCAAAATTCAGGAGCTGATTGGGTCTCTCCAAGCATATGAGTTTGGACTGCCTTCCCACAAGACAAGTAAATCGCTTGCTCTGAAAACCATCACCAAAAGAATAGATGATCCTTCCGAAGAAGTTGAAGTGGAGAAGGAAGTAGCATATCTTGCGAAAAACTTCTGCAAATTTTTGAAGATGAAGAACACTGGGAAACCATTCAACAGAGGGAAATTTTCATCTTCAAGAGGTGATAAGAAAGAGCTTACGAGGAAAAAAGGGAAGGATTTTCAATCTTCTTCAGACATTGTGTGTTTTGAATGCAATGGCCATGGGCATCTCAAGAAGGAGTGTCCAAATTTCTTGAGAGGGAAAGGCAAGGCGTATGCCACAACGCTAAGTGATATAGACTCTTCGAGTTTTGATTCTGAAGAGAGTTATGACGGAGAAGGAAACTACTCCGCATTCATGACCATTATACATCTGGAGTCATCAGATGATTTAGGTTCACTTGTGAAGGAACTTGGCGAATATTTTGATTTGGAGCCCATTGGGATTATTGAAGAATCAGAGGCTAAAGAAGAAGAAGATATATCTAGACTTCAAAAGAATTACGCCTAACTTCTTGAGAAATCAGGTGAATATACAAAGGTGGCTGTGAAGAAGTTGAAGAGAGCCGAGGAAGACTACAAAAGTTTGCTGGTAAGATACAAGAAGACAAAGTGTGAGATTGAAGCACTTAATGGTGAGCTATCAGAAGCTTACACAAAAGTGAGGTTTCTTGAGCAAGAGGTAGTGCAAGCTCATGTCAAGGTAGATAGAGTCTCCTCCAGGAAACTAGACAATGTTATTTCATTTCAGAAACATGCCTCATACAAGTTCGGTTTAGGATACACCGGAGGAAGTAGTTCATCAGCCAAGGTTACCAAAGAAGTGAAGTTTGTGACGGCTAAGGAGATGATTGTGGAGAGGTCCAGTCCTGAGAAAATTAAGGCTGAGAAGAAGAAGAATGTGGCTGATCAACGGGTGATAAATAAGTCCCGTAATCAATCAGAATCCAGATATGGAGCTAGAGAGAGATCAGTTCCAAGATCACAATAGGGTCCGAGAATGGAATATGTTTGTCACTATTGCGGATTGCAAGGACATACCAGACCCAATTGTCAAAAGCTGAAAGCAGACAACAATGCAAGTGCACCTTGGTCATGAGGGAGAATAAATGACATGAGGTCTTGGGGTAGTGAGCAACCAAGAAGTCAAAACCGTGATTCAGGAATAATGGACGTGATGAAGATGATCGGTACCTTCACCAATTGCCTGGAAAGCTTTAAACGAAGGTTTGATAGTCCCAACTCTCATACCCGATCCGTCAAGGATATCACCCCAAACGCACGTGATGTGTGGGTGACAAAGGGTACTCATGCATCAGCATTATAACATGTCCATGCATCAATACTTCCCATGTTTACAAATGTGCTTGGTTGTGTACTTCTTGCTAGTATTTAAGTTGTTATTTTGTGTATGTGTTTGTCTTTGGTTTAAATGTTTTTACATTTTTGTTATGCTTTTGATCAATCTTTTATTGTTTTTGTGTCAAAAATTCAAAAACACATAAAAAGTAGAAAATCCAAAAAGTTTGATCGGTTTTGTTGAGTTTTGTCTCAAAGCATGTTTTGCCTTGTACCTTTGTGCTAATGGCTTTGTGCATTTAACGAGCTTAGCTTATCCCTTATGCACTCATTTCATTGTAGAAGAAATTCTGAAATCTATGTGACTGTTGTAAATTGATCTTCAACCTTGTCATGAATAATTAGTGAATGGTTTTGTTGATCTTGAGACATGCATAGACTCATGCCTATATATCTTCCCACTTTTTATTTTTATGCTTAAAAGAGCTCTCTAAATGTAAATCTCCAAATGAAAAGAGATATAGAGCTGCAAAAGCCTGTCACACATACTAATATTCAATTAGGAAAAAGGGAAAGCAACCAAAATAAAATGTTTGATGCCCAAAAAGCCAAAAGCTAACTCATCAATTGAAATATAAAAAATTTCAGGCATCTATCTCAAAAAGAGATTTTCTTTGCTCAAAAAGTGCAAATGATATGTTGAATATAGAGCCAAATGAAAAGTTTCAAAGAATTGTTATCAAGTGCTTGTGGGAGGTCATATATGCATGTTTCTATAATTGAGATAGGTCACATTATCTAGTGCTAGTTGTGTATACCTTGATTGAATTGATCATTGAAGCTTCACATTAGACTAAGGACTATCTCATTTTTGATATCCACATACAACACACAAGTCTATGTTCAATGAATGCCATATTCATTTGTGTGAGTGTACTTGATTAAATGTGTTTTCACAAACTTAATCTTTGTTGATCATACACAAAAAGATTTTTAAGTGTTTTAGTTTGTTTTTGGAAAGTATTTTGTTTTACAAAAATGTCAAAATTTTCAAAAATAGTGTTACCCTGTTTTGGTGACTCAGTCGCAGGTAGGTCCAATCCCATGCTCCAGTTGCGAAGCCCACTCCGAGAGTTTTCGTGGGTTACTGGCGAGTCAAGGCTGCAGTCGCGAAATAGACTTAGAAAATTTTCAAAAATTTGAGTGTTTGTGGTTTTCGCGGCTTAGTGTGGCAACTTGTTCGTGAGTGGAAGGTCTAGTTGCGAGGAGTACATAGAGATTTTCGCAGCTCCCCTGGCGACTATTTCGCGGGTAGACCTTCCAGTCGCGAAAAACACTTAGAAGATTTTTTTTACAAATCTTGTTTCATAGTGTTTCGCGGCTTACATTGGCGACTTGATCCAGTCGCAAAAAATGCATGTTTTGCGTTTTAAAGACAGTTTTTAAAATTGTTTTTCAGTTTTTCCTCGAAAATTTGTGACTGTTCATTGTCTTTCCCAAATCTCTTTTTCAAACACTCCGTGTTTCTTTGAAAAAAGCTCTTATCTTTGCATCATGTCCTCATCAAACACCAAGAAAAAGGTATGGGTTTTTCTTTTCCTTACTTCATTCTTACTGTTTTGCTTTTTAGGTTATTGTTTTGAATGCTACATCTGTGATTCTGCGATATAAATTGTTCAAACATGGGTTTGCCTAAAATGTTGGGATTGATAATGTGAGGGTATTTTTTTTGTTGCAGAAGTGTTTCAGAGATTTGTGTGTTCATCAGGTTGCCAATATTTGGTCTGAACTTTAATATTTGTTAGATTTTCTTTTGGGCATATGGTTTTGGGGTTTCTATATTTATCTCTGAATGTGGTGTTAGAATTTTCATGATTTTTGAGTGTGTGGTGTTTGTGGTTGGCATTGTTCTTATTTTAAAACACCTGATCTTGCTTGTGCTGTTGTTTTTATTTTCCTTCTTGCACACTTTATACTCATTATGTCATGGTTCATTGACATAGGCTCATATCTATCTGAATGTATTTACAATGTCATTTTTTTTTGCTCTTGTCTGCTCTTATGCTATTTAAACCTGTTTGATTTGATATTTCCATCCTTTGGTTATCAACTGTGCTATTTCTGTGTTCTGTCGGTCATTCTGTTACTCTCTTTGTAACTAACTTGTTGCTAATGTGTGTGAATCTCCACATTGTGCTTTGTCTTGTTGTGGCCTTTTCTGCTTGTTTACAGATGGCTGCTGCTAAGAAATCTGATAAAAGAATGAAAATGGACCCTAAACTATTTAGGTCTATTCAACACTTTGAGAGATATAGGGATTCTTTTTCTAAAGGAACTATCATTCAGGAAAGATTTGTTGATTTCAAGGAGTTGAAGGACACTTTCATTCCAGAGTGTTTTGAGGGTAGAGGTTGGGAAAAACTGTTGAGTGACATTCCACCTATGTGTGACCATCTAATCAGGGAATTCTATGCAAATGTTGTGATAAGGGAGGAGGAGTTGAGTTGTTGGGTGAGAAGTAAGGAATTTACCTTAGATGCTTATGATATTGATAAGGTTCTAGAGCTTGAGGGATTGGAAGATTATGAATTCACTAACTACAAGGACAGAATGCTTTCTCTAGAAACTGTCCAGGAAAGAATTGGTGGGGTTATAGAAAAGATATGTCTCAACACTTCTGATTTTCCTAAAGATATGAGGTGTCTAACCACCATAATGATGTACAATCTGTACCCTATAAGGAAGATGACTACACTGACAAATGCCAGAGTCATCTTTCTCATGGAACTTAAAGAGAAAACCTTTATTGACATTAGTTCTCACATCTTTGATACTATAGTGGATGAGGCTAGATTCACCTTAAGACCTAAGCTGATTTTTCCTAGTCTTCTCATGAGGATTTTCAGAGAAAATGGTGTTGCAATTCCTTATGATATCAATCCTTTGCCTCCTCTATCAGCAATTAACAAATTTACTCTCACAAGGATACAAAGTCGTCTTCCAGGTGAAGAAGAGGATGGTGTTCAAGAAGAAGGTGATCCAATGGAGACTGAAGCAAAGGCTACAGGACCATCGTCCACACCAAAAAGAAGAGTCAAGAGGAGCAGGGCCTCTACTTCATCTGCTGCACCTCCTGATGCATTTCAGATCATCCTGGAAAGGCTTAATGAACTCAGAGAGGTTCAAAACTAGCATACTGAAAGGATGAAAGCAATGCAGGATCAGCTGGATGCACTTTCAGCCAACTTTGACAGCATTCACACTAACTAGGAGCAGTGACCCTTTGGCCATTAAGGTCAAAAAGGGGGAGAATTTTTGGAGCAACTCTTGAGGGGAAGTGCTTGTTTTGAGGGGGAGATTTTCTTTATCTCTTAAATGTTTTGTTTGTAGCTTTGATAGTTTGTTGATTAACTATTGTTATTATTGGTCCTAGTCTTGTTTTGGTTTAGGCTGCGTTTGAATTTGGTGAAAACGATTTCAAGAAATCATTTTCCACATTTTTCGCATGTTTGGCAGTTATGGAAAATAGAATTTTTCGGAAAATCACTTCCAATTTTCCCTTACACAATGGAAATAATTTTCACTACCTATTTTCACTTCAAAGTACTTCCGGAGAGAGAGAGAGAGAGAGAGGAAGGAAGAAACGGAAAGCCCAGATTGAAGAGAGAGAGCCTAGATAGTCGGTGCGAGTTCGCCGGCGAACCCATCTTCACGATCGCCACGACCCACCGATCTTCGAACCAGAGCCGACGACCCACGAACCCAAAGCCCAAAGCGTTCGACCCAAACCTAGGCGTTCGACCCAGATGTTCGATCCATTGCCTTCGACCTTCGACCGACGACCCAGACTTTCGACCCAGACCTTCGACGACCCAGACCTTCGACCCACATCTCGTCGTCGACCCATCGCCGAGACCCAGACCTAGACCCATCTCAGTGTTTTTTTTTTTTTTTTTAAAGTTTGATCGTTGTTGTTGTTGTTGTTGTGTTGTTGTCGTCGGAATTTGCTGTTGTTGTTGTTGTTGTTGTTGTTGTTGTGTTGTTGTTGCCGGAATTTGCTACCGGAATTTGTTGTTGAATTAGCTGTGATGTTGAAATTTTTTGTAATAAAATTTGTTTGGATGCTGAGAAAATGTGAAAAAATTGTAGGAAAATAGTATTTTCCTAATAGAACCAAACACATGAAAATATTTTCCACAACAATTTTCATAATACAACAAAACACTTGAAAATATTTTCCTTTTCTAGAAAATAGCATTTCCGGAAAATAGGTATTTTCTAAAAAATATTTTACGGGAACCAAACGGACCCTTAAACTCATAACTCTTGAATGTGTTTAATACTTGGTTCATTTATATATTGTTGATGTTATTCAGTTATTTCAGCACTTTTGTTTAAGTTTGTACCCATGTTGCTTAAGGGTTTGATTATGCACTCTTGTAGGCCTCTGTGGTTTGTGCCATGCTTTATGCAACCTTTGTGCTTTGTTAAATCAGTACTTCTAACCTAATGCTATGCATTTCTTTTTAAGTACTGTCACTCTTGTGCCCATGTAGGATTTTTCCTAGATGCACATACTTCATGTATTGTGCATTGGTTGAGTGTGGTCATTCAAGTGATTTGCCTTGTGTTTGTCATTTTGAATGTCTGGATGTTCACTCCAAGTATGAATGAGCATTGTGATCACTTGGTTATAATGATTGCATGTTTTGGTCTTGCAATGGTTTATTACTTTACTCTATTGTACTTGATCGCATTATACTTGCTCCATTTGCATTACAAGTTTTCTGCATACAATGAACTTATTGTGTTGTTGTGTTTCAGGAGTTACTTGTTCTTATGGTTCTAAAGCTCCACAGATTCTAGAGTTAGGTGTGAGTGAGTTTTCCAACTGTTCCCAACTCACGCGTTAAGTCTAGAGTTTGCTTTAAGGTTTTGTCATGGAATAGCCAAAGGGGGAGATTGTAAGGTTGAAATTTATCAACCATCTTGTTGGCTTTATTCCGTGCCAATTTGCTTGTAATTTAGCACTTAGTAACCCTGTATTTAGGTGAGATTATTGTAAGGGTAGTGTGTGAGAAGAGGTGAAGAAAAGCTCAAGTATGTGCAAAAAAGCAGGGTTTCGCAGCTAGGACTCGCGGCTGACTCACGACTAGCAAGCCGCCAACTGCAGGCACGTGAGATGCACACATGAGGAGTTAAAGGGTCGCGCCAGCTGTCGCACTACAGGACAATAGTCCCAGGCTGGCCAGGCCGTTACGTCGCGACTTGAACTCGCGACTCGGACAAGCCGCGAGGTCCAGCCGCCAATCAGCCCTGTTTGGCAAAAACTGTCTCTTCGTATTCCAAACACACACCACTATATATAGACCCTTATACCCACTAAATGTAAAGAGCTTCCAGAGAGAATTTTGTGAGAGAAACCCTAGAGAAAAACAAGATTGCCTCATTCCCAATCTTTACCTTAGAGACTCTACAAATTCCTCTACTCTCTTCCTCTCCATTGTCATACCCTTGAGAGGTCATTGACCAAATCCTTATCTCACCACACCTACGTCTGTGAGAAGGTTCATTTGGTGCTAAGGGAAGCAGTTTGGAAGGAACCAATATACATTGGTTGATGCTATGGTCTAGTAGCGGAATCCGGGAAGCTAAAGAAGAAATAGGTTCGGCGTAATCTTGTTGGAGCAAGAAGCTTGGAGGGCTTAGGTACTTGGGTGGATTAGGCTTGGAGGGTCTTCTGCTGTTCATGTATCCCAACTACATTCTTTAGTGGATTATTTGACTGCTTGGAGGGAGGCGGAGAGATTTTATGCCGATGACTTCGGTTTCCTCTTCAATAACACATTGTGTGTTGTTTGTGTGTTTGCATCTTCCTTCCCTTTATCTTTGCCTTATATTTACTGCTGTGGATGTGTTTATATTTGGCATAGATTAGTTATCAATTTTGTGATTGGCTTATGTTAATGTTCCGCACATTAATTGTTTGATTATAAGCTTAAATTAATATTTTATTATTTGGGGTTTAAACGTTCAAGAGTGTTTTAGACACATATTGAACTTTCAATTATAATAATTTGGAAATAATGGTATTACTGTATTACCCTTAAAAAATAAAATTTAGTTAGGGTGCTCAAAGTAGCAGCTTTTCAATCGCGTGATAGTTACATTTTTTGGTGGGCTTGAAGGAGCCTTAGTCTATCTACCAATCATGGCGTCATAGAGTGCCAAAAGTATGTTGATTTTGTGAACGTTTGATTCAAAGCAAATCAATGAAAAAAAGCTACCGCAATCAATATGAAGATAAGCATTTGGTGATTGAGCGCGAATATAATCTTAAGGTCAAAACAAAACGTGACGTGGGTTTCCTTCCCCATATTAATGAGAATTCATTCCAAAATACTTAGTTGCTAACCCATGCGCTGCACGGGATAATTCAATAATAATCATATACATATTTAATTTGCTTGAAGGTCCATTAATAATCAGTTTGCAAAAAAAAGAAAAAAAATGTACAATGAAACCCCTAATTGACAACACACCCTAACATCAAAGATAGTAAAAAACTTAATTCAGTTTAGCTAGATTTTAGTTGACAGGTGGGGAAACTGAAGCATACCTTAGAAAATTTTTCATTTTGATAAGACCAAACCTTGAATGTCATGAAGGGATTAGGCCATTGTTCTTATCTTCAATGCAAGGTCTCAATAGAAATTCCCAATAAGTTTAGTCACTCCAAGCCTCCAATTAAGAAGAGCTTAATTCGAATAATTAAAACAAACATAATTCATAAATTGTGAAAGATGTAACTAAATAAAAATTATTTGAATACGTTGGCTAGGACACTCGCAATGCAAGCACTTGTCCATTCACTTACAACAAAAGTATCAAAACATGAAAATCACAATAACAAAATACAAATTTTTAACTAAATAAAAAAGTGCATTAACCTATATTTTACAATAAATATCCATAGAGCAAAATATAACAAAGGAATAAATATGTTTGAAGAATAAATATAGAGCAGAAAATAACAAAGGAAAAATAGTTCAAATAAAAAGTCTCTAACGTCAGATTAGTCACGAACACAAACAAAGAGAATGTTTGTTTGTACACTATTGAAGGGTGAACTACAACAAACCAATGAATGCTTCAGTAATTAACTGTAGCCTAATTTTGGCTACTGCTACTAAATTCAACCTAAATTATTGCCAAGACTCCTCTTACCATGCTACATGTTTTCATAATCGATATTATGCATCTATATAGTTAATACTACCTTAGTCTTTGGCAATTCTAAATAAATATATACTGTCTTATGGCAACTTTAAATTAGTGATCTACTTTTACAAACATCAATTTAGTGTTGTGAAGCTGTGAAGGTAAACATGTAGAATTTTATGTTCAAAAAGTCATATAATTGAAGGTCTATGCAATAGTAAAGATATAATTTTGGTACACACATACCTTTCTTTCAACTGATCTTCTAGCCTCTAATTCTCTCTTAGCTTCTTCTTTCTTCCTAGTTGTTTATTCTTTTGCACTCTCTCTTGTCGCTACAATAGGATCCTTAGTAGCTTCACTATAAGCTCTGTAGCTACATGACTTGAATATTTTGCTCCTAAGGAAGATTAGATGTACAATTGAAAACCCAATATGGATAAATGTTGAGCAACTTTGCTTTCTTTGTGGTCAATGCTCTGTAATCCGCAGTTGTCTTAGTTGTGCTTACAATAGTGCCCTTTACTTGTGTTCCCTTCTCTATTGCAGTGTCTTTCATAGCCTCACTTTTCTCTATGACTGTATCCTTTGCTTGTGCTGGTACCTTAGTCTCTATTGTAAACATTAAAAATATATGTATATAGTGGATTATATACTTGGAGAGATTGTAGCCAGAGAGAGAATAAAGCCTCTGGAAGGCATAGCAGCTTTCTCGAAGGTAGAGGGAGACACTGGCTACAACGTTTAGGGTTGTTAAAGGTTTAAGGTTTATGGAGGTAGCTTTTATTTGAGTCAATGATGAAGTGTGGGTTTTGGCAAAGAAGGGTTACGAAAAGAGAGAAATAGAGACATGTTCTAATTGGAATTGGAGCAAAAAAATAAAAATGATGTGGCAAATAAAAAGAAAAAGAAAATAGTGGTGATGTGAAAAATTGTGGAAGCTCTAGAGGCTTCAGTTATAGATAGATAGATAGATAGATAGATAATGAGAACTTTATGCAAAATGGAGTTGGCTTGGATTTAGTGTTTCTGTGAATTGGACCCATTAAGATCATAACACATAGCTAAAAGTAGACATGTGTCATAATATTGACAAATCCAGTGCTAGAAGCATTGGACCTAATCTTTGCCCATACAAAATAGTATTAGTTACATTGGTTTTGAGCTTTGACGTAAATGTTGGTGGAAAATATGTTTAATGTTTTTTGTCATTTGGTGTGAAAAAAAATTAAACATGATAAAACTGGTTTAGAACTCGTTAATCATCCAAACCCACATGAAAAATAAGAGTATAGGTAATGCAAATAACAGTCCATTTTTGTTTGATAAGTTTTAGATTTGCACTTGAATTTGACCCAATTTGGCCAAGTCAAACATGGATCTATCTCGAGTTGACTTGTATACTATTGTTATATTAGATTTTCTATATTGTAGATGAAAATAATAAAGACATTATTTGTCAACTTAACATGAAATTCTCAATATAAATATTCTCAGTGTCTATATATTTTTAAGTGTGAGTTTGGATTAGTTTTTTTCTTATAAAATTTTATCTTTACTTATATATAGTTTTTTCAAATCTCTTTTTTTTTTTTTTTTTAAGTACAACTATACTTTACAAAATTTTAGTAAATAATCAAATAAGCTTTTTGGAAAAAATATATCGAAATGTGATAGTTCAATTAATGTGTAAAACACTAATGAATACTCCCAATTTTAACAATAACAACAAAACCTTATACACAAACAATATATGTGTGGAATGATGAATATAAGCTATAACCAAATAGGTAAAACAATCTATACCATAATTAATCACAAACACAGCAGCAATTAAAGATTAAGAGTAAGGGAAGAGAGATGCAAACACAAAGATAACACCGGCACGTGTTTTCGAAGAGGAAACCAAAGAACTCGGCGAAAAACCTCTCTGCCGCCCTCCAAGCGGTCAAATGATCCACTAAAGAATAAAGTTGCAATACATGAATAGCAGAAGACCCTCTAAGCCTAATCTACCCAATGCACCTAAGCCCTCCAAGCTTCTTGTTCAAACAAGGTTACTCCTAACCTTGTCTTCTTTAGCTTCTCAGATCCCGCAATAAGCCTATTGCATCAACGAAATAAATTGGTCATCTCTGGATTGCTTCCCAAGCACCAAAATACCTCCTCACTGATATGAGTATGGTGAGATAAGGATTTGGAGAAATGTACCTCTCAAGGATATGTCAATGGAGAGGGAGAGGGTGAGAGTAGAGGAATTTGGAGAATCAAATGATGAAGATTGTGAATGAGTCAATCTTGTTTTTCTCTAGGGTTTCTCTCTCAAAATTCTCTTTGGAAGCTCTCTACATTTCGTGGGTATAAGGGTATTTATAATAGTGTATGTGAGGAATGTGAAAAGTCAGTTTTCATCCAAACAGGGCATTCTGGCGACTTAGCCTCGTGAGTGAAATGAGTCGCGAGCTAACTGCCTAGCTAGATTGTACATTTTGTCCTATAGTGCTTCAGCTATTGTGACCCTTCAGTTCCCTGCATGCTTCACATGTATGCCACTTTGGCGACTTGCCAGTCGTGAGTCAGTCGCGAAATCTAGTCTCGAGACTCCTTTGGTTGCACATATATTGAGTTTTCTTCACACTCTCTCATACACAACCCTTACATAAATCCCACTTAAATATAGGGTATCTAATTGCTAAAATACAAGCAAATTTAGCACAGAATAAAACCAACACTTGATTGAATAAATTCAACCTTACAATCTCCCCCTTTGGCTATTCCATGACAAAATCCTAAAACAGACTCTAGACTTAAAATGTGAGTTGGGAACAGTTACCAAAACTCACTCACACCTAACTCTAGAAACTGTGAAGCTCTTGAACCAAACAGAGAAGTTTTCTTGAAAACAATAACACAAGATGATCATTGTAAGCAGAACTCTTGAAATACATATGGAACAAGCATAATGCGATCAAGCAATAACAACTATACCAATAAAGCATGGCTTGACTAAACATGAATAATCACTATAAATAGTGATCACAATGATCATTCACATAAGGAATGAACATCTAGACATGCAAGAAAATAAGCTCAATGCAAAATATCATTTGCACATCCAACACACAATCGGTACAAAAACACAAAGGTAGTTGCATCAAGGATATAGGATCCAACAAGGGCACAAGCGTGGAGTACTAAAGAAAATGCATAACATTAACTAAAAGTACTAGGCTACAAAAGCAAAGGTACATAATTAAATATGGTTTAAATAACTAAAGCATTCAAGCATTCATAACCCACCATGTCCAATTATTTTAAAAACCAAACCAAGTTACTAAAATAAGTGCTATGAAAACCCATAATAGAAACTAAACCCAAACATAAACCATAAAACTATAAAAACTTTTAAAGTTTCTCCCTCTCAAGGTAAGGCTCCCTTTCAAGAGCTACTCCATTTACTCCCTCTTTTTGACCGAAATGGTCAAAGGGCTAAGGTTGGTCAGTGAAGCTATCAAACTTGGCTGAAAGCAAATTAATCTATTCTTGAATAGCAATTAACCTGTCAGAGTTCTCATTTTGGACGTCTCAAAGGCCGTTAATCCTCTCAAGAATGATTTGAAATGCATCTGGAGGCACTTCTGAAGATGATGAGGCTCTACTCCTTTTACCACGACTTCTTGAAGTTGAGGGTTGTCCTTCTGCTTCAGTCTCAGTGTCTATAGGCTCTCCTTATGCTTGATCACCCTCCTCTTCATCACCCGGAAGACAACTTTGATCCTTGCGATTGTTAGAGCATTGATAGCTGGAGGAGTAGGCACGAGACTGATGTCTTGGGGAATTTTCACACCTTTTGCATGAAAAAGCCTCATGAGTAGACTAGGGAGAATAAGCTTTGCCCTTGTAGTTGTCCTTGTTTCATTAGCAATGATAGAGAATGCATGAGCACTAATATCAATGTAGGTATTTTCTCGAAGCTCTATGAGAAAAATGGCTTTAGCATTGTTGATGGTGGTCATCTTCTTAATAGGGTACAGATTGAACATTATAGTGTATGTAAGACATCTCAAATCTGGTGCAAAAGCAATTGTGTTGAGACATCTTCCTTCTCTAACACCACTGATATGGGATTGAACCGTCTCTATGGAGAGCATTCTATCTTTGAAGTAAGTGAAATCATGTTCTAGGTCCTCAAAGCGAAGAACTTCATCAATGTCCTCCACGTCAATGGTGAACTCGTGGCCTCTAATCCAACAATCTATTTCATCATCTTGTAAAATGGCATTGGCATAGAGTTCTCGAATCAATGGTTCACACACCCCAGGGATAAAATAGTCCTTCAAATCAACAAGGTCCATAAATTGCTTTTGGATGATTGGAGCATTCTCAAAGAACTGATTGTATCTCTCAAAGTTTTGGGTAGAGCGGAATCGAGTATTGTCCATTTTCTTCCTTTTGTCAGCGTGTTGTGCAGTGGTCTTCTTCTTTGGAGTCATCCATAAAAACAGAGCAACAAGTACCACAAAACAGAGCATAGAATATGATAAAAAACTCAATTAGTAACCAGTTAGTACCAACATAATGGACATTGAAATACAACCCTAAAAATAGAAATTTAAAGTGTATTTCAACCAAAATTGATATGCAAAGACATAATTCATCAATACATGACAGAATTATGATATTAAGCACTCAAACATGTCAAAGAGTGTGTGTATGTGTGCATCAAATGCAAAAGTGTGCAAATTAGGGCTAAGTGTAAAAACACATAATCATATGATGTTTCAAAATTGAAACCACATGATTATCCCTACACCTATTGTATTCCATGGAATCCATTGAATTCATGGCATGTGAGATTTTTATGAGAATACTTTCTTTTAGTTTGAAGTTATATGCCTATAGAAACCATTAGGGAATCCTTAAAAGAAAAGAAAAAAGAAATAAATAAAGAAAATATAAACTAAAAAGCCTTTAAAAACGTGCATAAAGCGTGTGAAACAAAAATGGCTACACACAAATGCAGTCACAGTAGCAGCTCCAGTTGGTTTAGAATGCAGCTTACATATTTTGTTCATTTCTCATTATTTTTTTTTTTTATGTATATGAATATTTTTTTATGTTGATAAGTATGTATGTGGATATTGTATGTGTATCGGCTTACTAATATGCCCAGAACTATTACTTTAGAACAACAGTATATTATAGGTGCTTTGTGCGAGGGATGAACTTCTATTTTTTTATTTTTTATTTTGGTTTAGTGTCATAATATTTCGGTGTTCATTTTTTAGGGCTTTCCTTGATAGTCCAAGAATGTATTGACCCCTTGTGATGAATTAATCAATTAATTTAGTTGAGTTAATTAATTAATCCAATTAATATGCAATATGCGTGGCAGCACAAACAAATCACCAACTAAGTTAATATGCAGAGGAAAATAAAGCTGACACGATGATTTTTTTACGAATGGGGAAAACCTTTAAGGCAAAAACCCTACTGAGTAATTTTAAGATCATCACTCTTGAGAATCCACTATTATCACAATAAGCGGTTACAAGTAAAGGAATCCTAGTACCTTATACCAACCTATAGTTCAACCCTTACCCTAATACCTAATTGGACTTGTTCTGTAATGATAATCTCTCATTTCAATGCACGACTCCCATTACATGACTAACCAATTGATGCACGGATCCAAGTATGTGACTAACCACTAACTTGAGAAGGATGTTGGATGCAAAGTTCTTCAGTTCATCAACACGATGAAGATCACGAAACTCCTTGTTTACAAAACCTTACGGTGTACAAATGTAGCAGTTTCTTAAAGAGAAAGATGAATTAGGGCATATGTCTCCGGTCACAATATGCTTGTGAAAAACTTTTGCATTAAGTTGCATCAGCTGTGACAGCCTTTAATATAATCATTATATATGTTTAAGGTTGTGAGAAAAGAAAGCCTAAACAAATATACATGGATTGGAGTGAAATCAGAACTGAAAATTTGATTTTCGTAAATGTCGATAGATAGCTTATCTATTGAGCAGCTGTTGAGTATCGGGCATACACAGCCTTTTAAACATTGATAGATTCTATTTGTCGAGCTAGCTGTCGAGCTTTAAAATCCAGCACTTCTTCACTTGATTCTTGGATAGATTTGTATGGCTTTAACATTTGGACTTGAAACCTTGTTCCTTGAAGTATTAAACACATCCTAGATCTACCCAATTACAAGTAAAGTGCGTTTTGTCAAAGGATTAGCCAATTCTAAATGACATATGTTCCTAACATGATTCACATATGTCCTAACATTCCTTATAATAGTTCTGGTCATATTAGTAGTTCTAAATGCGCAATTTTTGTAGGAAAAAAAATGTAAACTTCAAATTGAAATAAATGAAAAATTATGACATTAAACCAAAATGCTTTATCACATGCACAAAGCGACAAGATATATGCTGCTGTTGCAGTGAGGATTGTGAATGCAGGCCTTTGGGCTTTGTGTTGGGCCTTTCCTTTGCTTTCCTTTCCCTTCTCATCTCCCTTGTAGGTATCATCGTGTGGATTGTAGGGTTAGGCCCACTCTTTAATTCTCTCTTTCAATTTTTGGTTTATTCAGAAATTGAGAATAAAAAATTTGATTTCAAACTTTTTTGTTGGAAATATCAAAAAATGTTTGTTTTTAGACCCCTTAAACATAACTGGATTAACCTAGTTGCTTAGTCCAAATTTTAGATCTAGGTTAACAAAATCATATAATCATATCAATGTAAAGTGCGAAATATAAAGAACACAAAGATATGATGACTTAGGAAAACCAAACCGGTAAAAAAACTGGGAAGGATGTAACCTAGCTATCCTCAAGGTAAACTTGAATCCATTATAAAAGAATTGAAGTTTTATAATAGTGACTAGACCACTAACATTCTATTGCTACCATCGGTAGAAAACTTACTGCCACGATCACATGTAAACTCTAAAACCACGGACTCTTTCTTTCTTGGATTCTCCAGCAAGTATAAGCACTCCCGCTTGTGTATCTTTAAGCTCTTTAATGCAGCAACTGAATGATCATTAAGCTATCAATGAAATCTTCTTCTTGATAATCCTAAGCATGTGTGAAGGCAACCACCTCTCAGATCTCACAAGAGATTCACACACAGAGCAAATAGAGCAACCTCTAAAACGTGGCTAGCCCTTTTATACCTAGGGCAAAACATAAAACCCTACATGTGATATGGGCTTAGGGCTGAGTTGGAAATTCTGCAGAAAAAAAAATCGCACGACTTTCAATCGATTGAATCTAATTTTCAATTGATCAAGTCAGTCAGAATTACATACTCAATTCTGCAGTTAACTCTATTCCAACTTTACATAAAAGACATACTTTGAGCAAGTCTAAAACAAGACTAACAACCTGTTTTGATCATGGTTTGCCAACAATACAAATTAGAGTTTTAATACATTAGTTCCTAAGTACTCAGAGTCTAACAAACTCCCTCTTTGGCAATCTGTGACAAAACACACACACAATGCTCAAAGTTACAAGAAAAAATCCTTTACAAAAATAATGCCCATTACAAAAAAATCCAACCTAACTACTATCTATCAGTTGTAAGTGTAGACAGCAGCACGACTGAATCAACCTATATTTCTTGAAATACTCAACAAATGCATAAACGCATATGTGGAAAATACAAGTAAAACAAAAATAAATTCTTGACTTCACAAAACACAAAACAAAGACATATATCATGAATAACTCATAAATATAAATCAATAAGCAGTGAACAAGAAACGTATATAATAATGTATCTCCCCCTATCATGAACAGCCCAAAAACAATACATCAAGAGCCAAAAATGATACATACACAGTGAAGCACCTAGAAACAATCTAAACAACTCCACAAGCTCCAATGAACAAAAATCTCCCCTAACTACAAAAATCCTCTACAGGTGTGTCCAAATGTACTCCCCTTTTTTGTGATGGAGTGCCAAAGGGCAATTAGAGTCCATCATCAAAAGGAGGTGGCGAAGGCGAACGTCGAAGATGTGCCAAGTCTGCTTGTAAAGCACAGAGCTCATTAAGCATGTCTACCAAAATCTGACCTTGAGCCGCCTGAATGGTCAAAATAGTCTCCAAAGTACGACGAATATCAAAGTCATCCAAAGTAGATGGTAGAGGAGCAGCAGTAGCAGCAGCAACATCAGTAACATGATCAGCAGACGCGTCACCGGAAGTAGTACCTATAGAAGAAGGAGGGGGTGCGGTACTAGAAGGCTCAACACGAGGGTGTTTAGAGCTCTCTTTCATATGAGCAGCCCTTTGCCTAAGAAAGGAGGCACCTATGGGAGCAACTATGTGTACGGGCTCGGAAGCGGGGAAGTCATCTAAACCAAGATGCAATAAAATCCTATGAATGAAAATGGGATGAATAAGAGCATTTGCGGTAGAAGAACTCCTATAAACTTCGTTCAAAGAACGAAGGAACAGATGAGGGAAACTAATAGGAGCATCCTTAACAAGAGCGTACAAAAATGCACATCGCTCCAAAGGAATGGTGTGCAGATGAGTGATAGGCCATAAAGAATGACATGCTATCCTAAAGAAAAGGTAGTGTAACTTAGTAAGCTCAGCAGTGGTGATTCGAGGATCAAAACCCCACTAGATAGAAGATCCAGTGATGTAAGACATGATGTCGTCCAAGGGAGGGGACTCATCATAGGGATAGACAGGGTGCTGGACCAACAGTACCCTAAGAGCATCAGCCACTACAATAGGAGTAATGGTGAACTCTACACCTCATATCCAACTCTTTACTAAAGTGTTAGAATCATAGACACGGATAGAGATGTTCGAGTAGAACTCTCTAATCAAGGTAGCTGGTGGTAGAGGACCAATATCCAACAAAGGTAACCAGCCCCTACGCTTAAAATTAGCCCTCATGGCTGGATCAAGCTCATCTAATAGCACCTTACGCTTAGCCCAAATCTTTCTCCTAAGATATATTATGTCAAAGATCTCTTAGTTTTTCTCACTCGGAAACTTCTCACGATCAAAAGGAGGAGAAGATGAGGGGGCAGACCTATGAGCTCTAGTCTTCCTAGGCATGGTGCTAGGGTAAGGACAAGACACAAGGACAAAAACCAAGAAGAGCAAAAAAATACCAAGGGCAGACTGTAAGTTAGCACAACAGAAAAATAAAAATAACAATCTATATGATGCATGAATAGATAAATGTTATGATGCATGCTTTAATGCAGTGATAACAAGTTAAATTTGAGTTTAGACTCACAAAATTGGCTTGAGCATAGAGTTTAGAACAAAAACCCCAAAATTTGAAAAACCACATGTTCAATTTGTATCAAATTGACCAATTGATCATCACACAAGCTAGAAAACAGTTTATTATGATTAAATTGATCAATTTAATAAGCCAATTTCATCAATTAAACTCAATTTGAACAAAATCCCCAATTCGGGTATATTCAAGCCTTAGAATTTTCAATTTCTCACAAATCACCAAATTGATCAAATTAAAACATCAATAACAAGTTTATAACTTCCCCCAACAAAAACCCATTGATCAATGTCAAGAAATATGGCTTTAATCATCAAAAACACCAATTATGCATAGGTTCAAAATTCTCAATGAAAATGCATGAAACTTGAAAATAAAAGCAAAAGGAGGGGTATAAGTGTCTTATCGGCCTTGGGAGAGAGAAACCTTACAAAAAGAATGGTAGAAAACGACAAAAAATTGGATTAGAGCCTTGACTGAGTCGTATGGAGAGAGAAAAAGTTGAAAAACTTTTGAAAAGTGAGTTAGAATACGTCAAAATCATCTTTTTAAAAAACTCTCAATACGATTTTTGGTTGATCGAAATTTAGGTTCAATTGATCGAAACAGACCAAGGCTAACCAAATTTTTTAATTGCAATTTCGATTTATTGAAAAACAGATTCGATCGATCAAAATTCTGGAAAAAACAAAATTTGAAAAACAAAGCAATTTTTGTGCAGAAACTCCTCAAAGCATTGGATTTTAAAAATAAAATGCATAAGTATAAGATGAAATATCTTTCAAAAACACAAGTTTTGAACCTAGTTTTCCCAAAAATAAGATTTTCAATCCATTCTCTTAAATTCTCAAGCAACAAATATTTTTTGTATAAAACTCAAGGAATTTTCAAACTTGGTTAGTCAAACCAAAGACACACACAATAACATGTATAAAGTTTAGCAAAGTGTAACTTGTGTAGTGTGTGCAACTACCAAAAACTTGAGATACACGTGAGCTGATATGTAAATAGAAATTAACCACAAAGTCTACAAAATTCATCACATAGAATTTGAGAGAGACTATCACCTAAAGAGTTACATCATATAACTCCCACATCTCCTAAATCCTAAGCTTGCAATCATGTAAGTTTCTTGATTTGCCTCATATTGTACACACCAATTTTAATTTAGTAGAAACTTATTAAAATAGCCGGGATAATGTACACACCAATTTTAAGTAATTAAATTAAGGCTACACCTTATGTTCTTTTTGTGCATGTGCTACACTTTCTTGAGTACAAAATCTTACAGTATGCACTAAGGTGTTCATGATTGGCTAGTGAACAGTGGTGAGATGGTTATTTATGCATTTCTTAAAAGGTTTAAGTCTGACAGTCAAAGACATGTGACTTCAAGATCAAGACAAAGTGATCAAAAACTATAAACATCTTTCCCACACAACATGCATTACAAAGTTTCAACTAGTAAAATGCAGTAAATATGCTCATCCAAGCTAAATAAGGTACAAAAACATGTTATGTGTAAATAAATTGACCAACCTTGTTTTCAAAACCAAGAAAATAAATACAAAACACAATTTGCTTCCCTTTTTCTTTTTTCTTTTTTAATTTTTAATTTTTTTTTAATTTTTAAAAGAAGAGACAAAAACAGTTCTAGAATGAAATGCATGAATGTTATGTAATGCAAATCTTAGAAACAAAAAGAAAACAAAAAGAAAAGAACAATGGTCACAAAGTGATAGGCCATAAACGTACTGACCCCTTGCGATAAAATCAATTAATTAATTAGCCAAGTTATTAATTAATCAATTTAACATGCAAACACGTGGTAGCATAAATAAATCACCAATAAACTAATTATGTAATGGAAAATAAATAATACGGTGATTTGTTTACGAATGGAGAAAACCTGACGGCAATAACCCCAGCGGGCGATTTTCAAGTCACTACTCCCGAAACTCCACTATTATTACAACAAGCGATTACAAGTAAAGGAATCCCAAGTACCTTACCAAACTATAGTTGAACCCTTACCCCAATACCCAATTGGACTTGTTTTGTAGTGACAGTTCCTTTTTTGATGCACGGCTCCCAAGTACGTGACTAACCAATGCGCGGATCCCAGTACGCGACTTCAATCACCAACTAGAAAGAGTTGTTGGCTGTAAAGTTCTTCAGTTCATCCATGATGAAGATCAAGAAGATATTTGGTCACAAAACCCAAAGGTACACATACACAGCAACTTCTTCAGAAGAGATGAACTAGGGCATAACTTTGTCTCCGGTCACAATTTGCTTGAACAGAGTTTGCTTAATGCTTGTGCAACTTGTGTACCCTTTGACAGCCCTTGAAACAATCCTTTTATATGCCTAGGGTTAGAAGAAAAGAAAACCTAAAGACACATCCACGGATCCCAAGAAATCAGATCAGAAAATCTGATTTTATAAACCTTGACAAATAGAAGGCGTCGAGCAGGTGTCGAGCAGGTGTCGAGATTTAATGACTGTGCACTTCTTCAGCTTGTTTCTTGGACAAACTTGATGACTTCAACACTTGATCTTGAAATCTTGTTTCTTGAAGTATTAAAAACACCTAGAACTACCCAATTACAAGTTGAGTGCATTTTGTCAAAGTATTAGTCAATTACATAGAAGAATGACATATGTTTTTAACAAGTGAAACACATA
Source organism: Quercus suber (assembly GCF_002906115.3). NCBI lineage: Eukaryota > Viridiplantae > Streptophyta > Magnoliopsida > Fagales > Fagaceae > Quercus > Quercus suber. Next base: position 134,452 of record NW_027070111.1, read on the forward strand.
TGTCCTAACACATAGAGTAGAGTAATGAAGCACAAGGACCATGTTAGAAAGACTTAATTAGATCGAGCCTTTTGCATCAAAAACTTTTTAGATGCACCTCGAGCATTTGAGTTCTTATTCACATTAGAGTGATTTCCAACTCTAGGATTGGAATAAAGGTTTAGAGCCTTTACCAATTCACTAATAAGTACCATGGGATCTTGTGCTTAAGGCACAGATACTTTTGGCTTATTTGCTTGCTTAGCAGCTTGCAGCTTAAAACAATTTGGACGAATGTGCCCAGACTTTCCACAAAAATGACAAATCCAAGAAGGCTTACCATGCATCTTGTCCTTAGAATGGATAGACTCCTTAGGTTTAGACTCTTTCAGATCAACCCTAATCTTCCTAGGAGGTGTGACCTCTACAGGTTTAACAGTTGCACTCACAACCTCACTTACAAGGGGTTCAGAGGAAGAAGAAGGAACAAAGTTTGTGGAATAGGGTGCAGACACAAAGATGCTTTCTACAAAACCTAAGCTAGTTTTGTCAGAGGGAGACTTTTAAACACTCAGCATGTGATCAAATTTAGAGCTTGCAAACTTAATAGATTGTTCTCTAGCAACAGACAGTTCAAGTTCCAAATTCTTAACTTTATCAAGCAAAAACATATTCTTAGTTTTTACATTGTTCAAAAGTTCATTAGTATCAAGCAGTTTCACAAGCAGATTATTCTTATCAAGTTCAAGAGATTCAATTTTCTTCAGGCCAAGTTCAACATTCATAGCATCCTTTGCAACAACTTTGCAAAGTTTATTGTAGGCTTCTTGAAGATCTGCATCCTCAGAGAGTTTCCCATTAGAAGGGTTCTCTTCAACAGACATGCTTTCATTGACTACAGCAGTAGCAGTGAAAGCAATAAAGTTTCCATCCTTGTCAAAAACAAACTCATCATCGAAAATTTCATTATCACTAAGAGTTACAGCCATAGCCTTATCCTTAGACCTCAAGTATGTAGAATATTCAGACTTCATGTGACCATACCCTTGACATCAAAACATTGAGGACCCATAGAATTATTAGAAGATTGACCTACTTTTTCTCTAGGTTTCTCAGTGTTGCTAACCTTAGTGGGATCATTCTTCCTAAAATTTCTAGGTTCAACAGTGTTCATATCTCTTGCCCTTCTTTGCTATTTCTAAGGAAATTTCTAAAGTTCTTGGCAAGGTAAGAAATCTCTGTAGCAGAGAGCTCATCATCAAATTCACCAATCTCAACATCATCAATTGACTTAAAAGTCATTGATTTAGATTTGCTAGTTTTGGGTAGGTCCAACTCATAAGACTGAAGAGATCCTACAAGCTCATCAACAGGGATGGAGTCCACATTCTTGCTCTCAGTGATGGCAATCACCTTGGGTCTAAAATCTTCAGTTAAAGATCTAAGTATCTTCCTAACAATTTTAGGTTGATCATAAATTTCATCCAAGTTGTATGCAGAATTAACAATGTCATTAAGTTTAGCATAAAATTCATCAAAGGATTCATCATCAGACATCCTAATGCTCTCAAATCTAGATGTTAATTGCTGCAACTTATTAATTTTGACAGCCTTTGTGCCTTCGTGCACAGTCTGGAGGATATTTCAAACAGTGCGAGCAACCTCAACATTAGAGATTCTCTTAAATTCCTTCATAGAAATAACGTTAAGATAGCATTCATAGCTTTGCTATTGAAAGTGGTTGCTTCTTTTTGAGAAGTTTGCCACTCACTCACAAGAGTAGTGGGCTTCTCCCATTCATACTCAACAGAGTTCTAGACTCTCTTAACATTAATCATCGATAGATATGATTCTATCGAGACATTTGTCGAGCTTTAATGAACAACACTTCTTTACTTGTTTCTTGGTCAGACTTGTATGGCTTCAATACTAAATTTGAACACTTGTTTCTTAAAGAACCAAACCCATCCTAGATCTACCCAATAACAAGTAAAGTGCGTTTTGTCAAAGGATTAACCAATTTACGTCATATATGTTTCTAACAATTCTACATATGTCCTAACAAACCGGACTGGACCGGCTGGTCTGACTGGTTGAACCAAGAATTGAAGGCTAGTTCGGTTCGGGGAAAATGGATAAAACTGGTCAAAAATCGAGAACTAGAGGTCCGGTTCGGTTTTTAAAACATTAGGAGCAAACATGTTTTTGTAAGGGGGAGATGTTTTTAATTTGCTTAGGGGGAGAGCATGCATATCTATCAATGATTTATGTTGAAGCTCGATAGAAGCTGACAGAAGCTGTATCTGTCGAGAATTACAAAATTAGAATTTTTAGATCTGATTTCATGCATATCCATGAGTATTGTGTAAGGTTTCTTTTCTCACAACCCTAGAGCTATATAAATATTATTTTTAAGGGCCGTTACACTGGATGCAAAGTGATAATACATACATATTGTGACCGGAGATAATTTGTCCTAATTCATCATATTTTCTCTAGAAGCTATTGTGTCTTTGCGCCAAGGGTTTTGCGACTAAGGAGCTTCTTGATCTTCATTGTTGGATGAATTGAAGAACTTTGCAGCCAATATCTTCCTCAAGTTAGTGTGTTTGTCACGTACTGGGATCCGTGCATCATTGGTTAGTCACGTACTGGGAATCGTGCATTGAAAGGAGAGATTACCATTACATCACAGGTCCAATTGGGTATTGGGGTAAGGGTTTAACTGTAGGTTGGTATTAGGTACTAGGATTTCTTTTACTTGTAACTGCTTGTTTTAATAATAGTGGATTCTCGGGAGTGGTGACCTTAAATTCAATCGGTGGGGTTTTGCCTTGGTGGTTTTCCCTATTCATAAACAAATCACATGTGTCAAATTTATTTTCTACTGCATTTAACTTAGTTGGCGATTTGTTTGTATTACCATGTTTATTGTATGCAATTGAATCTAATTAATTCACTATGATAATTAATTGATTAATTTACCAAATGGGTCAATACATTTTTGGCCTATCACGGTTTTTAAAACCTTGATTGCTCCCCTAACATGTAGAATCTCCAAAAACCACATTTTCTCCTCCTTTTTGTTATGATTGACAGAGGGCATAGAAAGGTATAAAGCTTCACAAGGGAAACATGAGGATGATCAAAGGGGAACAAAGAATCCATATACAAGCATGAATGTAATGAAACAAGATGCTATGGATATCAAGGGGACAACATATGTAAAATATGAATGACACACATATGAAATGCAAACAAATAAAACTCCCCCTCTGAAGAGCTAGGGTTGTAAAAACAACTTTCTCCCATTATAAAAAATAGAAAAACTGTTGGAGAAAAACATTTTGAGGAGATTAAAAAAAAAAAAACACAAATGAAAAAAATGAGATTGCACATAGAATACCAATATTCTCTTTTTCATTTTATGCAAAGCTTGACACTATGGGACCCATGTACCGATGCATGTAAACACTTCCAAACATGATCATCTAAGACTATGCAATATAGTTCTCGATGAAATAAAAATTCAAGCATGCAAGCTGTTTTCATGTGAACATGTGTCTTGTAAACTCACATCAATGATCAACCTCAAAAGAAGTGAAAAGTTATGAAAATAAACATTATCAAAATTCCAAGGTTTTCAAGTCAATCAAAGAATTTTGAGCTTGAATCCATTTTTTTTTTTCACTTTTCCTATCTATGCATATATATTTTCTTTTTTTCTTTTTCATAGAGGTTTTCTTTGCATTTACATATGCTTTTTATCCACCCTATCTCTCCCAACAAATTATTTTCCTTTTCCACCCTATCTCTCCAATAAGTATTTATACATCCATGAGTGGCAGCTTTCACATTATTGAATTAGGTAGCCATCTCTAAGAATAACACATCATGTAGCTTCACACTAAATCAGAGGTAGCCCTTTCCACTATCTTTTCCAGATGTGTGGAAAATACAGAGTTTTTTCAAGAGTCATATCAATGCTTGACTTAAAAACTCAAGGTTCTCAATGAATATTTATTCCATAAAATTAACCTACAAGAGAGTTTAATAAAGAGTAATGAGTGTACATGTGCTAGAGTAGAAAATACAGTGCATACAAGACTTTTATAAATTGATACCATCATTTGTAATCTTCTCAAAGTAGTCATGCACTAGTTTTGCTACACACACTTTCCAATTTTCTCGACAATGTCAAGCATGTTTCAAATCAAGAGATATTAATGTCCATGTAACACACCTCAAGGAAAAAAAAAAACAATTTTTTTTGGGTATATTTTTGAGATTTTTCAATGTTTTTGGATTTTTGAATTTTAACCAAAAATAAAAGCACACACAATGCTAATTTAAAAAATGCAATGCATGAAAACATGCAAATAAATACAAGTGATTCAAAGTATGTATGATATGCATGAAACATAAGAAGGAATAAAAAAATAATAATGTCCTACTTAAGATGGGAAGAGTTAAAGTAGATGACAAATAAGAAGACAATTAAGTCTTGGAATCATTCCTCACCCATACAGCTTTAGTCTTGGGCTGTGAAGATGAAAGACATGGGTCCTACCATGTCTACTGGAGAACATAAAGGATAGAATTCCACTTAAATTGAGTAAAAAACTCAAAGCTTTTACTAATTGTCCAAGCAAAGGTGTAGAACCTTAAGAAGAAACCTGAGACCTTTTTGACACTTGCTTATGAGGTTATAGCTTGAAACAATTAGGGCAAGTGTGTCTAGGAACACCACAATGGTGATAAACATGAGTAGTCTTAGAACTACTGAATTTCCTAGAATGAGGTCTAACAAAAGTTTTAGAATTACACGTATTAGTTATGATTTTTTTACCTTTATTAACCTTCTCAAATTGAGGCACAAAAACAGTCTTTGATCCAGAAGTTATGGAAGAAGAGGGGTCAGAGGAATTAACATATCCTAAGTCAGTCTTATTAGAACTAGACTTTTGAGCACTCAAAATCTCATCAAGCTTTGCACTAGACATCCTTTCTATTTGAGTTTTGGCTTGACTAAGCTCAACCTCAAGATTCTTGATCTTCTCATCTAATGAGGTGTTCTCCACAACAATATTCTCAACTAACCTAGTAGTCTCATCTAGTTTGACTAACAGATCAATTTTTATATATATATATATATATATATTTTTATTTTTAGTTTTTACCTCATTAAGTTCTTTTATGCGGAGATGGGAAGTCTTTTAAGATTTTATGTATTCAGTGCACAGCTTATCATAGGCTTCATGAAGAGTCAACTTCTTAGGTACTTCATCATCAGAAGAATCCTCACTATCACTAACATTATCCACAATCACCTTAGCAGTTGTGGTAGTAAAAGCCATATAATTACCACATTTATTCTCATACTAATCAGAAATATTACTCTTAGTATCACTCAAGGTGGCAACCAAAACCTTACCTTTTGATTTCTTGGACTTTTCCTTCATAAGGTAGTTTGGGCACTCTATCCTCATATGACCAAAACCTTTACACTCATGGCACTAGATAAGGGGTTTTTTACTCTTACCCTTCTTAAAGGATTCAAATTTCCTAGAAGCTTTGTTCTTATTCTTTTTCCTATATTGGAGAAGCTTTCTAATCTTCTTAGCTATGAAAGTTAAGTTCTCATCCTCATCTTCATCTTCATCTTCATCTTCAAAGTCATCACTCTCTTCCTCAATAGCCTTAAAAGCCATGTTCCTACTCTTTCCATATTTTCTTATTTTATCTAATCCCATCTCCTAGGTTTGAAGGTTCCCTACGAGCTCAGTCAAAGGAATTGTATAAATGTCCTTTGCTTCTTCATTGGCAGTGATTTTGGCATGAAATCTTTTAGGTAGGGACTTAAGGATTTTCCTAACAATTTTGGATTCTACTATAGATTCTCCAAGATTGAAGGTAGAGTTCACAATACCCTTCCGTTTAGCATAGAACTCATCAAATGTCTCATCCTCCTCCATCCTTATTTCTTCAAAACTACTAGTGAGTCTTTGAAATTTAACAGTCTTTACGGCCTTAGTAACTTCATAGGTGGTCTCAAAAATAGTCCATGCTTCTTTAGCAATTTCAGTGTATGATATTTTCTTGAACTCCACATTAGTCACACCACTAAACAAAGCATTTAAAGCCCTAGTGTTGAAATTTGCAGTTTTGATATTGTCATAATCCCAAGTAGTAGGGGCTGACTTGGTTTCTTCCTACCAACTTCAACAGCCAACCATACTTTCTCATCGAGTGCCTACAAAAAAACTTTCATGCAAACTTTCAAATACGCATAGTTAGTACCAGCAAACAAAGGAGGAATCAAAAGATATTGTCCATGATCCATGACAACGAGGGTCAAGGATCACACTCAGGAAATTAATCCAATCAGAGTGTACCCACTCTAATACCACTTGTCGGGAAATTTAGATCCCGGTTGATAGAATTAACAAATTTTATAACCATGTTGTTAATTAGATCTATTATGAATAATCATTGTTCAAACAAACAAACAAATATCAATATCATTCACAACAGATTAGTAAATAAGACAAGATATGATGACTTAGGAAAACCAATGAAATAAACTAGTTTCACAGTAAAAAACCTGGGGGGAAACCTTCCCAAAAAGCAATCCACTATGATAAAGAAAAGTTTTAGATCTAGTACAAAACTTTTATCTCTAGACTCTACAAATCCAGTAGATGAACTTATAGTAGAAACCTTCTACCGCTTCAAAACCTTTGAACTCTCCAATATATGAACACTCCACCCACAATTACAATTGGAACCTCTAATTGACTTCAAGAACCTCTTGAAGGTTTTCTTCATAGTAGCAAGTCTTTGGTGGTTGCTATGACTTCAGCTTCTTCACTAGTGGAATCTTCAAACTTACTTTGAAACTCTTTGGTATGGTGAAATAGAGAAAATTTGGTTAGAAAAATCTAGCCGTATAAACAAAGTGTTTTTCTCTCTAAAAATTCTTCTAATAGATGGCTTATGATGTCCTTTAAATACCGGTTCAAACGGATCTCAATTCAGGCTTTAAACGAACAAGTTTTGGGCTTTTTCGTGCTATGGATTTTTGCTAATCTGTGAAGCTCGATGTATCGAGGAGGTGTCGAGCTTGTGTTGAGGAGGTAGTAGGTTTCAAACTTCTATCAAGAGGTATCGAGGTAGTATCAAGGTATATGCTGAAAAAGTGCTGAAAAAGTGTTTTTCTTGAGCAAACTTTGTGTCTTCAACTTGGTCTTTAATTACATCTTTAAGACACATCAAAAATCAATAAAAGACACATAATTTGGTATGGTTTGACAATACCAAAACACATGACTCTAACAATTAGGATGTGCATAGAGTTTAAAGTAAGCGATGGGTGTTTGTAATAGGGATGCATGAAAAATTGAAAAACCCAATTCTGATGTTTGGGTAGCTCTGCATAGTCATGTAGGCTGCATAATGATGATAGATTGCAAGCATAGCTACCATGATGATCGATTGTCGGCTTGGGGCATATCAGCATATGTTGCACTATCCGAACTTTACCTTTTGCTGGGAAATGGGTCAATGTAAGCGAACTTTGGAGATAATGGAGGTAAAAGGGATATCTATTAGAACTTATTAAAATATTTTCAAGTGTTTTTATGCTTCTATGATCTTGACTAGGTTTTAAACCCCACCCCCTCCCCCCCAAAAAAAAAAATCTTGACCAGATCTTAAACAATATCAAGTAATTTTCTTCAAATCATGCTGCTATATTGAAACGAACTTATGTTCTTGATTGTTTGGTTTTAGAACCTTTTATCAGGACTAGAAATAATAATTGTTAGAAAGATGAATACAAACGTGCAAAGAGGAAGATTTGTGATTTTCACTATGGAAAGATCTAGCAAAAAACCCAAAGGGCTCACTTGAAGCATTGTTCATGGTAGGGTGTTGGCTAGAATCTTTAACTTTTTGGAAGGTTGATGAATTCAAATTTCAATTTTATAAATGCAGTTGACACTGGTGGACTAATTAATTTGAGGTGAAGGGATCTGTAGTAAATTGCATACTCAAACAGTGGTTATTATGAACATATTTTATCTCAGTTATTATTGGATGATGAAATTGGAGATATGAATCAAGACTAGCTGTCTATTTCAAAATCAATGTGGACGCAGCTATTTCAGATTCCCATAACACTTTGGAGTACCCATCAAATTCTAGGCAAGATCCATCAAGAAATCTACTCCTCTCCAAACTAAAACCGAAGCCTTGCTCTGGGTAATGCAGCTCACTAAAGCAGAGAAGTGGAGCCATGTGATATTCGAAGGAGACGCCAAGGCTTGTTTTGAGGCCATCAACTCCCCAGACCTCCCTTGCTCCTGGACTTTACACACCCCCATTTTTAATATTCTTGCTTTAGCTGAGTTTTTTGTTTCCTGTTCTTTTGTTTGGGTTAGGAGAACTTGCAATGGTGTAGCTCACTATGCAGCTAGATTTGCTTTAAGTTCTCGTTTGTCTTTTTCCTTCAATAAGGATAATTTGCCTCCTGCCTTAATGGCAATTTGTAAGGCTGATTATCCCCCTTGTTTCTCTATTTTCCAGTAATGAATTGTAATTTATAAAAAGAAAAAGAAAAAAAAGACACAGATGTCTGTTATTCATTAAGAAAAAAGCACTTGGAGGATGGAATTGGAGTTTCAGATGAAATTCTTAAGTTCTCTTGGCAGTTTTTGTTATGGAAAATGTCTTTCAACTTTTAATAGAGGAAGAGAAGGTGGCTCCAAGGCAAAGAAGTCCTATATCAAGTTGCACTTAGTTCATCAGAGGAAGATATATGTTGTGGTGGAACAATAATTTGGGAATGGTAGTACTCTTTAAAAGTTCAGTTAGGGTGCTCAAGAGTAGTAGTCGTTCACTCTCAACACTCGACCATGAACTTGCTCTGCAGCCTTGGTACGTTTTCTATAGTTAAATTATCTAGTGGACCTAAACGAGCTTAGTCTGTCTGCCAATCATGGCATCATAGAAACTGATTATGCTCTTTGAATATGGTTGAATGTTCTTCACATTTTCATGCATTCACTAGGCTTTTGATCTTAAATTTATGACACATCCATGAATTAATGTGATATGTTCAAATGGTAGATATAGGTCAACACCAATCACACACACTCACCCTATTTAGTCTTCAATCCAAATGAGATTTTGAATGTGCAAAAATATTAGGGGTCTTCACCATGTACACACACATATTTGTTTGTATGGATGATGTAACATGATCAATGGTCACTATAGTCTAAAAAACTGGTTTCACTGAGCAAGGTTCATGATGTTCCCAACTTGTAACTTAACCTTAAAACTTAGATCAAGGGTTCTTAAACTAGTTATTGAGCCCATTTGGATAGGCTGTTTTAAAAGCCTTAACGCGTGTTTTTATTAAAAACACGAATACGTGTGCGTTTGGCATTGTGATTTTACTAGAAATTGCGTTCTTTAAAACGCAAAATATCACGTTTTGAAACTGGAGTTTCAGCCAACTTTTTGAAAATGACACTTAAAACGCAGATCTCATAATACTTTTTAAGGCTTGAATACCTAATATACCCTCACGCATTTGCTAAACGAAAAATTTACCGGCCAGCAAATAACCTCACCTCCCTGACTTTCCAGCGACTAGACTGCACTCAAGGTCTCAGGCGGATGTTGCAACGGCAGTGGAGAATGTTGACACAACAAAAAAGAGCTCAATCGTTGCAGTATTGAAAATGGAAATAAGAGAGCACCACTCGCCAGTGGTTGTTTTCCCATGTTGTTAGCCATTCCCCCAGCCTTTTGTTTTATCCAGCCACTTCTCTTTTCTTCTTCTTCTTCTTCTTCTTCTTCTTCTTCTTCTTCTTCAGTTTTGACTGAGACTGAACCTCTCTTCTTGTGCCTTTTGTTTTAGTTGTGTGTGTGGCTCTTGTTTAATTGTTTTGTGTGGTTGTTGTTTAATTGCTTTGTGTGAGTTCTGACTCCCCACGTGAACTCTAATGAGTTCAAATTTCTTTTTTTTTTTTTCGGTCAATCAAGATATAACATAGAAACTAGGAAATAACCAGTCTATTACAAAATGTGTTGGCTTTATCAGCAGCCAACAAACCTTCCACCACAGGCGGCGGATTACAAAAAACATGAAAACTATACAAAGATTGCGCGCCCATTTTAGCTAAGGCATCAGCGCATTGGTTTGCTTCCCGAAAAACATAGGTCACAAGCTTTCCTAGAAAATCCTTCAACAGGTTCCTGCAATCGGTCAAGAGTGGTTCCATTAATAAATTTTCAGTACAATTATTCAAAAGCATCACAACACTCAAAGCATCAAGTTCAATAATCAGCTGCTGAATTCCCATCTCCTTAGCAAGGATCAACCCATCCCTTAGAGCCCAAAGTTCAGCCAAGGCACTGTTAGTGAAGCCGAACCCTCTCACAAAACCTTTCAGCCAATTTCCTTCATGGTCACGAAGTAAACCTCCTCCCCCAGCTCTATCCGGATTCTTCATCACTGATCCATCCGTATTGATCTTCACCCAACCTCTTGGTGGCTTCTCCCACCCCACTTGAATCACATTTTTCAATTGCTTGGCCTTGTTTTCAAAGCCAATAGAATAAAACTCAGCACTACTTTGAATACATCTCCTCCAAACTTGCGGGTTAGTAGTACCCGATTTAAACACAAACTCATTCCTATGCACCCACAGCTGCCACAACCCCATCGGAAATAGAACTTTCCAAGGCACCCCTTTGACAGTTGTATTCAAAACATCTTTACAATTATATTCCAACCATTCCTTTAAAGGGAGTTTAAAAGAGTTTCTATAACAATGGGGAACTTGAACTTGCCTCCAAAATAAATGGGCAACCTCACATTCTCTAAACAAGTGATCTATGGTTTCATTGTCTTGACTACACATTCTACACATTTTATCAAGGTTTAAACCTCTTGAACCCAGCACATAGGCCGTGGGAAGACTGTCGTGGAGACAAAGCCAAATCAAAAATTGAATCTTTGGAAGAGTATCAGTTCTCCACACCCACTTATAAGATAAAGAAACCGGGTTCAGGGGATTTAAACCCTTAGCAAAAAGGTAGGCTGCTTGTATAGAAAATGAGCCATTCTTAGTATGAGCCCACATAAGACTATCCCTAGATTGAGTATCACAAGAGAAAGGAGTAGCTCGAATGGTGTTAAGGATATTACCTGGAAGTTCAAAAGATAAGCATGAATCCATCCATACAAAATTTTCATCAAAGCACTGTCGCACAGTTAGCTCAGCCTCTCCCCGGTTTAAGGGGCCTTCCACCAGCTCTCTTAACCTCCCACAAGGCAGCCAGAAATCCTTCCACAAATTAACAGACTCACCATTATTCACCATCCATTTCAATCCCCTCACATAGATAGGGCCACCCTTTTTGCAAGCGGCCCAAATACGCGAACATGGCAGCTTATTACCATCCACAGACACTCTATTGGAACATAAATATTTGGCTGCCAACAATTTAGCCCAAGGCTTTCCCTCCTCATGAGCCAACCTCCAACAAAGTTTGGCTAGAATGGCTTCATTCCTATGTTTCATTGAGAAAATCCCCAAGCCACCCAACTCTTTTGGAAGAGTAACAGTACTCCATTTTACCATATGCATTCTTCTTTTCTGCTCAGTTGACCCCCATATAAAATCTCTCATCATTTTATCAAGGGATTCACAAACTCTAACCGGGAGGATGTGGCACTGCATATAGTACTCAGCAATAGGGGCAGTAGCTGTCTTGGCAAGCACAAGTCTCCCTGCTCTAGACAGAAATTTAGTTTTCCAGCCAGCCAACTTGCTCTGGACTTTATCAAGTATAAAATTGAAAGCATTTCCCACTCTACCTGTATGAATGATGGGGAACCCCAAATATCTTCCAATATTATTAGTAGCTAAGATGCCAAGCCTTCTGCATATAGTCCTTTTTCTCCTACCAGCAACATTGGGAGAGAAGAAGACTCTAGATTTACCAACATTCACCTTCTGGCCAGCTAAGTTACAAAAATTCTGAAGGACCTCCATAATGGCCGTGCAATTTTTATTGTTCGCTTTAGCAAACAATAGAATGTCATCCGCAAAAAGCACATGAGAAAAACCAGGGCCATTTCTTGAAGCTTTGATCGTATCCCACCGCTTCTCCTCACACATACTAGAAATTTGAGCCCCCAAAAACTCCATACATAGGAGGAACAGGTAAGGGGATAAAGGATCCCCTTGTCTGATGCCTCTTGAAGGACAAAAGGAACGAAGCTTACTTCCATTAAAGAGCAGCGAAGTAGAAGTAGTGGATACACAACTCATGATAAGATTGATAATATTATCAGGGAAACCAAAGTGTATGAGCACCATCCTTATGAAACTCCACTCTAAACGGTCATAAGCTTTCTCAAGATCAATCTTCACCACCATAAACCCCTCTCTTCCTCTTCTATTTCCCAAAGAGTAGATCAGCTCCTGAGCAATAATAACATTATCCGCACCCCTTCTTCCTTCAAGGAACGCAGCTTGCATGGGAGAAATGAGCTTAGGTATAAGAGGCCTAAGTCTAAGCACAAGGATCTTAGTAACCATTTTATATACGGTGTTACATAGGCTAATGGGACGGTACTGGCTGACAGTTTCAGGACCCAGCTGTTTGGGAATCAAAACAATCAAAGTCTGATTAAGGGCATCAGGCATTATTTGATTGGCAAAAATACTCTTCACCTCATTCTTCACCGAATCACCAACCACAAGCCAGAACCTTTGATAGAACCCAGCATGAATCCCATCACTCCCTGGCGCTTTATAAGGTTTCATGGATCGAAGAGCATCCCAAATCTCCTTATCGGTTGGCATCCGACCCAAAAAACTTGCCTCTTCTACTTCTAACTTCATACACCAGTTAGAATCCCAATGCTGCACCCTCGGACAGACTAACTGGTCTGTTTGATACAGCTTGACAAAGCTGTCCAGAAAAATTTCTTGAACTTGGTCCAAATTATGCACCCACTCCCCCTTATCATTCATAATGCTGCAAATTCTATTCTTGCTTCTTCTAGCCAATGTAGTAAGATGGAAGTAATTAGTGTTTCTCTCTCCGTAAATGGTCCAATTGACCCTCGATTTCATAGCCCATAACTCTTCTTCAAGTTGGAGAATTTCATTGTACTCTCTGGACAGTTGCTCTTGGAGCTTTAACAAAAAATTGCTAGGCCTATGGGCAATGCTTCTCTGTGCCCCGAGTAACCTTGCCAAGATAAGTTTTTTTCTTGCAAATATATTCCCAAAAATTTCCTTATTCCATCTTTGTGTGTTGATAGTAAACCTACTTACAGCACCCAAAAGATCATTCTCCATACCATTCCAAGATTCACTAACAATGGCGGGAAAATCGACATGACTCATCCACATAGGTTGGAATCTAAAAGGCCGACTTGAGGAATTAGAAACATGAGAAGATAAGCAAAGTAACAGAGGACAATGGTTAGAGTTAACTCTAGCCAGATGGGTAACAAAAGCTTCAGGGAAAGCAGTTTTCCATTTAGGGTTGGCCCAAACCCTATCTAATCTGCATTGTATAAGACCTCCCACTTCTCTTTTATTAGTCCAAGTAAATTTGGGCCCCGAAAAACCCAAATCCATCATATGGCACTCAGACATACAATCCATAATAGCCCGAACCCTCCTTAGACATATAGGATTACCCCCAGCCTTTTCCTCCTCAGAAATAACCTCATTGAAGTCCCCCAGCAGAGCCCAAGGCAGGTCATGTAAAGTAGCAATCAATTTAAGATTATCCCAAAGCATGCATCGTTCAACAAACCTAGGACTAGCATAAATGGCACTAATAATCCAGCTAAGGGATTGAGATCTTACCCGGATAATTGCATGTATCTCCTATTCAGTTGAAGCAAGGACCTCCACATGCACCATGTCCGTCCTCTATAAGAGCCAAATGCCTCCCGCGAAGCCAATAGAATCCGCGACCACCGATCCATCAAAAGGCAGAGACTCAATCATTTCCTCAGCCCTTGCCCCACTCAGTCTAGTTTCTGTGATAACCATCAGCATTGGAGCGTGCCACTCCACTAAGTCTAACACAGTTTTCCTGAACAGAGGTTTCATAGCACCCCTACAATTCCATATCAAAGTATTCATCATCTTAATAGAAGAAATAGACGAACCAGAACCCACAGAGGAAGAAGGAGCCTCATTGATTCTCAACTTCCATGCCCCCATTATCTCTGTTTTGCTCATCAACATCTCCCGGAATAGAGTTACCGAGTGATGGATTATACCCCTCTCCCCCACTGACATCTTGGATAGGAACGTGCCTAGCATCCTTGTCTCTGCACATTGGATCATCTTCACCATGTTCAGATTCCCCAACATAACGCATTCCACAGCTTTGTCCGTGAGCACCTTCCTCTCTGAAATCTCCCATAACATCGTTTCCCTTTCTATTTCGGTCAGCAATTTTTCCGAGATTTGCTCCTCTGAATTTTTCTTTAACAAGATTGAGCTTGGAAGTGGAAGGGGTGGCATTGCTGGCCTGTCCGTCACAAATCTCCACCACGGATTTGGCGTCGACTCCCATGCCGAGCTCAACAATGGCAGGAACCCCATATCTCTGCTCTCCGCCGTCAACGGAAACATGTTCTTCCATGCCAGCATCAACTCCAAGTCGAACCATCCCCAAATCTCCGTTGGGTCCTGCTTGATCCACCTGATTGTTTCGTCTCCTATTGGGACTATTTTTCCTTTGTAGAACAGCGCCCAATTTTCTGCTTTCTCCATGTTTGCTACCACTCTGACTAAGCCCTTCCTTACCTTTACTTCGTGAAGCTGGTTTATAACGTGTATCCTGGAGTAAAACATCAGGAAGCACTTTTGACCCATTATGCTTATTTGGGCTTGAGCTAGCCCCAAAGGTAAACCTTTCTTTCTCACTAGCCGGGCCCAAGGCCTTCTTTTGAAAATCAAAATGGCCCATCTCCTTATGACTATTACCGGCCCGGTTATCCTTCAAAAAAATACTCTTCCCATCAGCTATATTATATTGATTTGACTGCTTTGCTGTTGGTGCCTTTCTCTTCACAGCCACCCTACCACTGTCCGAAGAGCTAGTCCCAGACTTGTCATAGGCCGAGTTGGAAGACTCCCCCATCTGGCTCCCACTAGCGCCATTCAACTTCTCTCGGCCCTTGTTAAATGGCTTGCGCCGAGTCGCAAGCATCCATTCCCCAAAGTCATCTTGTTGGCTTCTCAAGTTCTTCTCCACCTCAGAGTTATCGGCACCATTACTCTGTTCTTCATGGCCTTTATTAGCAGGACTTTCCTGTGTGTTGTTGGAATACTCACGCACCACAAACGGACAAACTTCCCGATAATGGCCTATCCTTCCACATTCAAAACAGAGGGTTCCAATCCCCTCGTACTGGATGACTTGCTTAAGTTTCCCAAGATAAATAGACTTCTCAAGCGGCTTGTCCAGGTTCACTTGCACGCATAAACGGGCAAACCGCCCTCGAATTCCATTAGCCGTATTAGCATCGATTCGTAAAACCGGTCCAATAGCTCTGCCTATCTTTAGCAAAGCATTGTGCTCATAAAATTCAATAGGTAGCTCGGGCAACCTGATCCAAACTGCCACTGAAGAAAGAGTTGCAGAGGAAGCTTGGAATTCAGGCTCCCACTGCCTAATGGCAAGGAAATTCTGACCTATGAACCAGGGTCCTCCTTTAAGAATGTAGTCCACATCCTCACTGAGCTCAAACTTTATAAGAAAAAAATCAAAACCCAAATCTATACAGTCCATACCTCCCTTCGGATTCCACATGCCACGAAGCTTAGATACCAGATATGTGTACCCCACCTTGCTTCCAAAAGGCTTGATGATAAGGCCTTGATACCAAGGAGAACGCATCCGTGACTTCTCCTCTCTAGAAAAACAAACTCTGAGTCTACCATCTTGTGCACTTTCATCTTCATTATCAGATTCAATATCCTCTTGCATCTCACTATTAAACCCAAAAGCTCTCTCAAAAGCTCCAGGAATGCATCCCACCAATTTATCTCTGTAGCTACCAATCTTAGCATGAGCCTTAACTAGATATGTGTACCCCACCTTGCTTCCAAAAGGCTTGATGATAAGGCCTTGATACCAAGGAGAACGCATCCGTGACTTCTCCTCTCTAGAAAAACAAACTCTAAGTCTACCATCTTGTGCACTTTCATCTTCATTATCAGATTCAATATCCTCTTGCATCTCACTATTAAACCCAAAAGCTCTCTCAAAAGCTCCAGGAATGCATCCCACCAATTTATCTCTGTAGCTACCAATCTTAGCATGAGCCTTATCTCCTTGTTCCCCTTCCAAGTGATGGCTTTCCTTAAACTTCTTAGTGCTACGGGCCAAATTATCAGCTTCCTCATCAGTGCGCTTCAAGTTTTCTCTCTCCATTCTAGAGCTTTTCTATCATTTATCTATACCATTTAAATATTATTTCTTCATTACTTTTTTAATTTTTTTTATTAATTCACAATAATGTAATTTGAAATTGATCAAATCTATGTAATTTGGAATGAATTCATTAATTAATTTTTCCCTAAAAAAATCATAAAATTTACCTTTTTTGGATTATTAATATTATAATTATTATTCATATTAATGATTTATTATTATTATTTTTATTAATCTATCATTAACCATTATTGGATTAAAATCGTTATTATTATTATCCCTTTATTTCTTTAGCCTATTGGAGATGCTCTGAAATGAAAAATCACCCCCAAGCCTATATAGGCCCAACAAACCTCCTCCAACCATATAACTAAGGCCCATTAGTCCTTTAAGAGGGCAAATACACAAGATACTATCTCACAACAATCTCTACTTCTACTCAAATTTTCATAGAACATCGTGAAGAGTGCTTATACAACTCAATGCTGTACGTAACTCTAGAAGTCACCTTGCCTTCCCTTTGAGGCTATAGCCGCTACACACATGCTTGTAGCGGCAGTAATTACATCCGTATTTTGGCAAAGCTTTCGTATTATAAATTTTAAAATAAATATAAAATGTCACGTTATTTAAATTTTAAATGACATTGTACTCTATACACTATTAAAACCAAAAATTTATATTTAAACTACAAAGTGGATTCTCTACAATTCAATTGAAATGGGGAGAATCATAAATTTCCTTAGAACAGTTGATCGAAAATCTTCATTATCATATTTGCCGTAAAGATGAAGGAGAAAGAATAGCAAATTACAAACCCAAGCAACAATGAGCCCCAGCAACTATAAATTAAGCAACAATTCTTACCATGTTCATTATGACATTTATTCAATAAAAACCACAAACATAATAACCGATAAGGGTTTCCTAAATTTTGCTGAACATAACCTCGACCCCGTCAACTGGTGTTGGATGTGGAAGATAAACCATCTCTGCATTCGGGTTGAACAATTCCCACCTGAGATTTCATTTAAATATATGCTTAGCAATGTCTTCATGACACGTGTTAGAAATACAGAATAATCGTATTGTGTTTAATGATATAAGCTATGTAACACAAGGTTCTTTTATATAAAAAAAATATATGATTATGATGCAAGTAGGTGTGAAGTGCAATACAATAAAAGTGGGCTTAGACAGAGCCCAATGGACCTATATATACCAATCACAGGGATTGGTTTACTTTATTTATTTATTTTTTTTGAAAAGGATTGGTTTTCCTTTAGTCCTTAATTAAGCCAATAGGCAAATGATGGAGAAAAAGTGCAAGTTGTGTCCTTGCGAGCATGTTTCCTGCACAGGTTCTTAATCCGCTTCCAAAAGCTTGGAATGCTCCAGGCCTTGTTGGTTCCTGAGAGTGAAAAAAACACTGTTCTTGTGGAACCATTTGTTTTAGTTGCAGGAGGGCAACAAGAAAATGGAAATAAGAGAGCACCACTCGCCAGTGGTTGGTTTCCCATGTTGTTAGCCAATCCCCCAGCCTTTGTTTTACTCAGCTTTCTCTTCCTTCTTCTTCTTCTTCTTCTTCTTCTTCTTCAGTTTTGAGAACTGAGACTGTAATGCTCTTGTTGCAGTGTGTGGCTCTTGGTTGTTGTTGTTTAAATGCTGTGTGAGTTCTGACTCCCCACGTGAACTCTAATGAGTTCAAATTTCTTTTTTTTTTTTTCGGTCAATCAAGATATAACATAGAAACTAGGAAATAACCAGTCTATTACAAAATGTGTTGGCTTTATCAGCAGCCAACAAACCTTCCACCACAGGCGGCGGATTACAAAAAACATGAAAACTATACAAAGATTGCGCGCCCATTTTAGCTAAGGCATCAGCGCATTGGTTTGCTTCCCGAAAAACATAGGTCACAAGCTTTCCTAGAAAATCCTTCAACAGGTTCCTGCAATCGGTCAAGAGTGGTTCCATTAATAAATTTTCAGTACAATTATTCAAAAGCATCACAACACTCAAAGCATCAAGTTCAATAATCAGCTGCTGAATTCCCATCTCCTTAGCAAGGATCAACCCATCCCTTAGAGCCCAAAGTTCAGCCAAGGCACTGTTAGTGAAGCCGAACCCTCTCACAAAACCTTTCAGCCAATTTCCTTCATGGTCACGAAGTAAACCTCCTCCCCAGCTCTATCCGGATTCTTCATCACTGATCCATCCGTATTGATCTTCACCCAACCTCTTGGTGGCTTCTCCCACCCCACTTGAATCACATTTTTCAATTGCTTGGCCTTGTTTTCAAAGCCAATAGAATAAAACTCAGCACTACTTTGAATACATCTCCTCCAAACTTGCGGGTTAGTAGTACCCGATTTAAACACAAACTCATTCCTATGCACCCACAGCTGCCACAACCCCATCGGAAATAGAACTTTCCAAGGCACCCCTTTGACAGTTGTATTCAAAACATCTTTACAATTATATTCCAACCATTCCTTTAAAGGGAGTTTAAAAGAGTTTCTATAACAATGGGGAACTTGAACTTGCCTCCAAAATAAATGGGCAACCTCACATTCTCTAAACAAGTGATCTATGGTTTCATTGTCTTGACTACACATTCTACACATTTTATCAAGGTTTAAACCTCTTGAACCCAGCACATAGGCCGTGGGAAGACTGTCGTGGAGACAAAGCCAAATCAAAAATTGAATCTTTGGAAGAGTATCAGTTCTCCACACCCACTTATAAGATAAAGAAACCGGGTTCAGGGGATTTAAACCCTTAGCAAAAAGGTAGGCTGCTTGTATAGAAAATGAGCCATTCTTAGTATGAGCCCACATAAGACTATCCCTAGATTGAGTATCACAAGAGAAAGGAGTAGCTCGAATGGTGTTAAGGATATTACCTGGAAGTTCAAAAGATAAGCATGAATCCATCCATACAAAATTTTCATCAAAGCACTGTCGCACAGTTAGCTCAGCCTCTCCCCGGTTTAAGGGGCCTTCCACCAGCTCTCTTAACCTCCCACAAGGCAGCCAGAAATCCTTCCACAAATTAACAGACTCACCATTATTCACCATCCATTTCAATCCCCTCACATAGATAGGGCCACCCTTTTTGCAAGCGGCCCAAATACGCGAACATGGCAGCTTATTACCATCCACAGACACTCTATTGGAACATAAATATTTGGCTGCCAACAATTTAGCCCAAGGCTTTCCCTCCTCATGAGCCAACCTCCAACAAAGTTTGGCTAGAATGGCTTCATTCCTATGTTTCATTGAGAAAATCCCCAAGCCACCCAACTCTTTTGGAAGAGTAACAGTACTCCATTTTACCATATGCATTCTTCTTTTCTGCTCAGTTGACCCCCATATAAAATCTCTCATCATTTTATCAAGGGATTCACAAACTCTAACCGGGAGGATGTGGCACTGCATATAGTACTCAGCAATAGGGGCAGTAGCTGTCTTGGCAAGCACAAGTCTCCCTGCTCTAGACAGAAATTTAGTTTTCCAGCCAGCCAACTTGCTCTGGACTTTATCAAGTATAAAATTGAAAGCATTTCCCACTCTACCTGTATGAATGATGGGGAACCCCAAATATCTTCCAATATTATTAGTAGCTAAGATGCCAAGCCTTCTGCATATAGTCCTTTTTCTCCTACCAGCAACATTGGGAGAGAAGAAGACTCTAGATTTACCAACATTCACCTTCTGGCCAGCTAAGTTACAAAAATTCTGAAGGACCTCCATAATGGCCGTGCAATTTTTATTGTTCGCTTTAGCAAACAATAGAATGTCATCCGCAAAAAGCACATGAGAAAAACCAGGGCCATTTCTTGAAGCTTTGATCGTATCCCACCGCTTCTCCTCACACATACTAGAAATTTGAGCCCCCAAAAACTCCATACATAGGAGGAACAGGTAAGGGGATAAAGGATCCCCTTGTCTGATGCCTCTTGAAGGACAAAAGGAACGAAGCTTACTTCCATTAAAGAGCAGCGAAGTAGAAGTAGTGGATACACAACTCATGATAAGATTGATAATATTATCAGGGAAACCAAAGTGTATGAGCACCATCCTTATGAAACTCCACTCTAAACGGTCATAAGCTTTCTCAAGATCAATCTTCACCACCATAAACCCCTCTCTTCCTCTTCTATTTCCCAAAGAGTAGATCAGCTCCTGAGCAATAATAACATTATCCGCACCCCTTCTTCCTTCAAGGAACGCAGCTTGCATGGGAGAAATGAGCTTAGGTATAAGAGGCCTAAGTCTAAGCACAAGGATCTTAGTAACCATTTTATATACGGTGTTACATAGGCTAATGGGACGGTACTGGCTGACAGTTTCAGGACCCAGCTGTTTGGGAATCAAAACAATCAAAGTCTGATTAAGGGCATCAGGCATTATTTGATTGGCAAAAATACTCTTCACCTCATTCTTCACCGAATCACCAACCACAAGCCAGAACCTTTGATAGAACCCAGCATGAATCCCATCACTCCCTGGCGCTTTATAAGGTTTCATGGATCGAAGAGCATCCCAAATCTCCTTATCGGTTGGCATCCGACCCAAAAAACTTGCCTCTTCTACTTCTAACTTCATACACCAGTTAGAATCCCAATGCTGCACCCTCGGACAGACTAACTGGTCTGTTTGATACAGCTTGACAAAGCTGTCCAGAAAAATTTCTTGAACTTGGTCCAAATTATGCACCCACTCCCCCTTATCATTCATAATGCTGCAAATTCTATTCTTGCTTCTTCTAGCCAATGTAGTAAGATGGAAGTAATTAGTGTTTCTCTCTCCGTAAATGGTCCAATTGACCCTCGATTTCATAGCCCATAACTCTTCTTCAAGTTGGAGAATTTCATTGTACTCTCTGGACAGTTGCTCTTGGAGCTTTAACAAAAAATTGCTAGGCCTATGGGCAATGCTTCTCTGTGCCCCGAGTAACCTTGCCAAGATAAGTTTTTTTCTTGCAAATATATTCCCAAAAATTTCCTTATTCCATCTTTGTGTGTTGATAGTAAACCTACTTACAGCACCCAAAAGATCATTCTCCATACCATTCCAAGATTCACTAACAATGGCGGGAAAATCGACATGACTCATCCACATAGGTTGGAATCTAAAAGGCCGACTTGAGGAATTAGAAACATGAGAAGATAAGCAAAGTAACAGAGGACAATGGTTAGAGTTAACTCTAGCCAGATGGGTAACAAAAGCTTCAGGGAAAGCAGTTTTCCATTTAGGGTTGGCCCAAACCCTATCTAATCTGCATTGTATAAGACCTCCCACTTCTCTTTTATTAGTCCAAGTAAATTTGGGCCCCGAAAAACCCAAATCCATCATATGGCACTCAGACATACAATCCATAATAGCCCGAACCCTCCTTAGACATATAGGATTACCCCCAGCCTTTTCCTCCTCAGAAATAACCTCATTGAAGTCCCCCAGCAGAGCCCAAGGCAGGTCATGTAAAGTAGCAATCAATTTAAGATTATCCCAAAGCATGCATCGTTCAACAAACCTAGGACTAGCATAAATGGCACTAATAATCCAGCTAAGGGATTGAGATCTTACCCGGATAATTGCATGTATCTCCTATTCAGTTGAAGCAAGGACCTCCACATGCACCATGTCCGTCCTCTATAAGAGCCAAATGCCTCCCGCGAAGCCAATAGAATCCGCGACCACCGATCCATCAAAAGGCAGAGACTCAATCATTTCCTCAGCCCTTGCCCCACTCAGTCTAGTTTCTGTGATAACCATCAGCATTGGAGCGTGCCACTCCACTAAGTCTAACACAGTTTTCCTGAACAGAGGTTTCATAGCACCCCTACAATTCCATATCAAAGTATTCATCATCTTAATAGAAGAAATAGACGAACCAGAACCCACAGAGGAAGAAGGAGCCTCATTGATTCTCAACTTCCATGCCCCCATTATCTCTGTTTTGCTCATCAACATCTCCCGGAATAGAGTTACCGAGTGATGGATTATACCCCTCTCCCCACTGACATCTTGGATAGGAACGTGCCTAGCATCCTTGTCTCTGCACATTGGATCATCTTCACCATGTTCAGATTCCCCAACATAACGCATTCCACAGCTTTGTCCGTGAGCACCTTCCTCTCTGAAATCTCCCATAACATCGTTTCCCTTTCTATTTCGGTCAGCAATTTTTCCGAGATTTGCTCCTCTGAATTTTTCTTTAACAAGATTGAGCTTGGAAGTGGAAGGGGTGGCATTGCTGGCCTGTCCGTCACAAATCTCCACCACGGATTTGGCGTCGACTCCCATGCCGAGCTCAACAATGGCAGGAACCCCATATCTCTGCTCTCCGCCGTCAACGGAAACATGTTCTTCCATGCCAGCATCAACTCCAAGTCGAACCATCCCCAAATCTCCGTTGGGTCCTGCTTGATCCACCTGATTGTTTCGTCTCCTATTGGGACTATTTTTCCTTTGTAGAACAGCGCCCAATTTTCTGCTTTCTCCATGTTTGCTACCACTCTGACTAAGCCCTTCCTTACCTTTACTTCGTGAAGCTGGTTTATAACGTGTATCCTGGAGTAAAACATCAGGAAGCACTTTTGACCCATTATGCTTATTTGGGCTTGAGCTAGCCCCAAAGGTAAACCTTTCTTTCTCACTAGCCGGGCCCAAGGCCTTCTTTTGAAAATCAAAATGGCCCATCTCCTTATGACTATTACCGGCCCGGTTATCCTTCAAAAAAATACTCTTCCCATCAGCTATATTATATTGATTTGACTGCTTTGCTGTTGGTGCCTTTCTCTTCACAGCCACCCTACCACTGTCCGAAGAGCTAGTCCCAGACTTGTCATAGGCCGAGTTGGAAGACTCCCCCATCTGGCTCCCACTAGCGCCATTCAACTTCTCTCGGCCCTTGTTAAATGGCTTGCGCCGAGTCGCAAGCATCCATTCCCCAAAGTCATCTTGTTGGCTTCTCAAGTTCTTCTCCACCTCAGAGTTATCGGCACCATTACTCTGTTCTTCATGGCCTTTATTAGCAGGACTTTCCTGTGTGTTGTTGGAATACTCACGCACCACAAACGGACAAACTTCCCGATAATGGCCTATCCTTCCACATTCAAAACAGAGGGTTCCAATCCCCTCGTACTGGATGACTTGCTTAAGTTTCCCAAGATAAATAGACTTCTCAAGCGGCTTGTCCAGGTTCACTTGCACGCATAAACGGGCAAACCGCCCTCGAATTCCATTAGCCGTATTAGCATCGATTCGTAAAACCGGTCCAATAGCTCTGCCTATCTTTAGCAAAGCATTGTGCTCATAAAATTCAATAGGTAGCTCGGGCAACCTGATCCAAACTGCCACTGAAGAAAGAGTTGCAGAGGAAGCTTGGAATTCAGGCTCCCACTGCCTAATGGCAAGGAAATTCTG
Source organism: Quercus suber (assembly GCF_002906115.3). Lineage (NCBI taxonomy): Eukaryota > Viridiplantae > Streptophyta > Magnoliopsida > Fagales > Fagaceae > Quercus > Quercus suber. Next base: position 158,358 of record NW_027070111.1, read on the forward strand.
ACCTATGAACCAGGGTCCTCCTTTAAGAATGTAGTCCACATCCTCACTGAGCTCAAACTTTATAAGAAAAAATCAAAACCCAAATCTATACAGTCCATACCTCCCTTCGGATTCCACATGCCACGAAGCTTAGATACCAGATATGTGTACCCCACCTTGCTTCCAAAAGGCTTGATGATAAGGCCTTGATACCAAGGAGAACGCATCCGTGACTTCTCCTCTCTAGAAAAAACAACTCTGAGTCTACCATCTTGTGCACTTTCATCTTCATTATCAGATTCAATATCCTCTTGCATCTCACTATTAAACCCAAAAGCTCTCTCAAAAGCTCCAGGAATGCATCCCACCAATTTATCTCTGTAGCTACCAATCTTAGCATGAGCCTTATCTCCTTGTTCCCCTTCCAAGTGATGGCTTTCCTTAAACTTCTTAGTGCTACGGGCCAGATTATCAGCTTCCTCATCAGTGCGCTTCAAGTTTTCTCTCTCCATCCTAATTTTGAGTTTGGGGTGTTTTTATAACCTGAACTTTAATGAGTTCAAATTTCAAATGTACTTGGACTTAGCTTTGGGGAAAGAGAAAGTAACTGGGGTTATTTTAATTTAGTTTTTACTTTTGATAATAATACTTTTTTTATTTAAAGAAAAGTTAGAGGAAAAGTAAATATTATTATTATTATTATTATTTTCATGAGCTACTTCAAATATGATAGAATAATATCATCAGAATTAAGTCTTTTCCGGTCCTTTTTGGTAATTTGCACCAAAACAACAATTTTAGATTAATACTATACACAAATTTTACCAAACGTTTTAATATAATTTTTAAAATTGTGTTTTCCAAATGCACATTTTAAAAACACTATTTTCAAAAATGCTCATTTTTAAACAGCTTATCAAACCAAACCCATTGTCTATGTAATTTCCATCTTTGAAAAATGTAACTAGGACCTAAAGTCATACAACTTTCTCTTAGATTGTTTTGAGGACCAAAGTCATGTAATATAGTTATTTCAACAAAGACATACATTTTAAAATATCAATAAAGTTTCTTTCATTTTAGGTTTTCATGTTTTTCCTATATAATTAAAATAAGTTATGAATCCATGTAAAACTCTCAAACTGGGGGGAAAAATATAATCAATCAAATTGCCATTCTACGGGGTGCCAATGTGACTTCGCCTGTTCATGTAGGTTTGGCCCAAACCAAAAGTCAAATGCTATTTCCCACCATGTGCATGTCCTTTTAGTAATCTCCTTTTGCCATATAATTTGTCCATTAATTATAATTTTTTTAATAGAGAGTATAAAAGTTGTTATTATTATTATTCTTTTAATTTGTCCTCATGAATTCCAGAGGTACATTTTAATAAACCTACAATGTGTGTATTTATTTATTTGCAACTAGTACATTATTGTACATATTCAATAACATATATTTTTATACAAATATCACATGATATGTTTATATTTATATTATGTTTAAATTAGTTGAAATTCTTAAATTTTAATTATAGATTTATATTTTTATCAGAAGTGCAATACTACTAGTTGTTTATATAGTAGGAATCTCCTAGTTTTAGTTGTTTATATACTTTGTAGTACTGTTTATTTCATACCCAGTAAAAGCCCTATCTACTAGTTATTTCCCCCTCAATAAAGACTTTCTTATAAGTAGCCCTGAATTTTTAGTGAAGCAACGAAAATTCTATGTTCCAAAAACAAATCTCAATTCTAACAAGAGAGTAAAACTAATGGAAATGCGAAAGAATCAGTAGGTACACTATATTTCAAATGTTTGCCACTTGGTTTGCCTAAACAAAAGGCAAACTATCTTTCAACCATGACAATTCGTTTATTTAAATTGATCTTAAAACTAATTATGTGATATTACATACAAGTAATAATTTAATTTTAAATAGATGTTTTTAGTGTATGTAAGCAACATAATTCTCAATTTTGGTATAAAAGAGGGGAAGTAAAAACAGTTGTCAAGAAGAAGAAATAAATGTGTATATCTTCATTCCTGTATTTTTTGCTTTCATATAAGGAAGAAAATATTTATTGGAGAGTTTGTTGTGATTTTTGGTAAATTTTTTATGAAAGGGAAGTCTATCTATATTACGAATCATTTACTACTGTATGCAGCAATAAGAGGATTAGTGACTTCCATGTTAATAAGCATTATGATTTTATGATCATATAATTATATGGACATTTTATAGATCTTCTAAATTAATATTTCATAATAATGATAAAATAATGCACACACTTTGGAAAAAAATATTCCTCCCATTTTAATCATTTCTTTTTGCAATGCAATTTTATAGTGTAAATTTAGAAAATTTATTTCATAAGATAACAATAATAAACTTTTTATGTTTTTAATTTTGAAAAAAAAAAAAAACGTTTTAATGAATCTACAATGTGTGTATCTATTTTTTTTTTTTTTTGAGAATGAACAATGTATGTATTTGTGTGCAATTAATACATTTTCATACATATCAAATACTATATGTTTATACATATAAAACATTATATGTTTATACTTTATACATATATTATATTTTGACTAAAGTTCACTTTTGGTTTGTTTGGGGTTATTTTAATTTTACCTCCTAACGTTTCAAAATTTTCATTTTGGCCCTTTAACGTTTGGTTCTAATTTCAAATTTGCTTTGTTACCATTGTCCTTTTAAATACCAAATAGGACCTACCAAGTAGCACATATTAATTTTACATGACACTTCTAGTTTTTTGTCTTGTGTGAGAGGGCCATAATGTATTTTGGGTTTTGAATTTTTTGAGACTATTCTTGTGCCTTTGTCGTATCTCCTTATTTTTATAGTGAAATTTTACCATATTGCCATCTGTAAATGTAGGCAGTTTACTAAACTATGTAACTTTTGGTGTTTTTTGTGTGTGCTTATTATTTATTATTGCTTTTATTGTTATTGCTTTGAATACCGAGGTGCTATTTGTACAACATTATGAAAAATCTATAATATGTTATTAAAGTTAGATCCCACAATTGATGGATACATACAGTGGTGACACATGTTTCTTTTTCAATGTATACTACGATGATATGTGGTGACTTCCTAGATTTAGTTAGTTTTATATGAACAAATAAAGCCATGTGTCAAACAATTATTTGTACATGTCAGTATGTTTGCCATGTGTCAATAATAATTTACAAATTTGAATGAAATAAATGTATTTCTTTAATATGGTATTTATGTTCATGTTTTAATTTTTATTTATGAGCACTAATTCTTAATTTGTGCCTCTTAATTTTCCTAACCGTTACCTTCCAATCACTATTCAAAGTGTTTTCTTAAAAATCTAATTATATCTTTTTTTTTTACATTACTAAATCTAATCAATATATATATATATATATAGATAAAACCGAAACCTCCTACGTTTTTGCTAAGCTCCACAAATTTCCACGTTAGCATTATTTAAAAAACAAAAAACAAAAATTCCAATTTTATATTTCTAAAACCCAATAATAATAAAAACACAATAACAAAATTCGACTACGAAAAACTAAACCCTACACTCATGTTATGAGAAATTAACTACAAAACCCTACACGCAAGTTTTGAAAACCTAACTACAAAATTACATCCATGAAAAACATGTAGGAAACCGATATTGATTCTACAACAGAGAGTTTTGATTGGTTGTGCAAAATCAAATTTGATTGTGTAAACTATAAAGATATCTCTTGGGGGGTTTATATCTTTAACAGATTGGAAATTGAGTTATTGGTTTTGTTATGAATCTTTTATTCGTGGTTTTTATGTGTAAAGGATTTTTGTCCAACTTGAATATTGTTGGTTGATGTAGGCTGTAGCAACCGTGCTATGATCAAATTATCAAAAATTTGTTTATGCCTTGAGCATATATGAAATTTTGTTTAAACAAACCCGTGTGATTGTACAAAGACATAAAAATCTTGCTTTAAACACATTCATGAGAATTGCAAAAGAACTATTGGCTAAGTTCATTAGGTACAAAGCCAGATACATATTGCACAAACTAACTCTATTGTTTTCATTGTTGCACGTATAAGGGCAGAGTCCCTGTTGTACTTGTTGCATCTCTCATAATCCTGATTTGATTTGATTAAGTTTTGGATAGATTTTCATTCTTTGATGATGGACTTTATTTTTTTGGAGTCTATTTGCTTCTCTAATTAAAGAATGAACTGATGATGGACTTTTATTTGTAAGCATATTCTCATTGCTTCCCTGTTTTTCAAATTTATGCTTTGTTTAGTTTTGATATGCCTGCATTTTGCTGTCTAAATTTTACATTGAACGCAGGATAGGAGAAGGCTCTAGAGTGTTGGTGTTGGAAATGAGTTGAAACATCTCTTTTTTGAACTTTAGATTTTTTTTTCCCTTTCTTTCTATCCTTATCGAGTATTTTTCACTGTTTTTCATTTGGTTTGGTATTTTTCTTTTTTCTTTGTGAAGGAACTTGAGCATGCAAAAGAACCGAGGTGCAAAAATCTATGCAGAGATTCGTGGCTATGTGATGTCAAGTCGTTCAACATGGACAAAAATAACTATTAAATCTCTCATTATAATGCTTTTGTGGATGATTGGGTTCTGAAGATTATAATAAAATTTAGGTGATGCATATCACATTACTCAACCACATACTGATGGAAGAGGTGCTATTTTGGCCATGAAGCGTGCCTTAAGTCAGGTAACAATCTAATTGATTGCATTGAACCTTTTATGTAATGTACACTAACTGTTGGCATGCATGTGTATTCTTGTATATGCCTATATTATCATTAGCTAATTGTGCAAATGATATATGTAGATCAATATATCTTGTAGATCAATTCTATTTTTATTTTTGTACTCTTTTGTGGTGGCAGCACATATGTAGAATGTTGGAGACTATTAGTGGATATGTATTAAAATCTAACAAATTGTTATGTGCCTACAATTTATTTAAATGATTGTTTTAACCCATCCAAATCTCATGCGATTAGTTTCACATGAGAACACATAAAATTTGGGGGATGTATGGTCATAATGGTCAGGTGCAGGGCTAATTGTCTTGGTGACTAATTTCATTGCTGTTTCACTCTTTTCATTTGCCATCTTAGTATGACCCTTAAAAATAGTTCTTTTGTAGGATTGATCTAACAGTTGCCTCAAAAAAATGCTTTTGATTAAGTTAAATTTTATGCCAATGTGCCTGAAATGATAATTGTGGTTTGTTATAATATGCTCACTTTTTTATGACTTGCAGTCTAGCCTTCATCCTAACCAGGTGGATTATGTAAATGCCCATGCTACTTCTACACCTTTTGGTAAATCATATGGACCTTCACAACTTGCTGCATTCTGATTCCATAAAGTTGGCTTAGAATGTTATTTGCTCAAACTAATGCATATGGCCCTGTCTCTAAACCCCTTATTCAGGTGATGCGATAGAAGCCAATGTTATCAAAAAATGTATTCTCAGAACATGCAACATCAGGTGCTTTGGCCCTATCCTCCACAAAGGTAATTTTTGGTACTTCAAATAGGTTCATAATAAAAGAAATTTTCAACTTGTGTCGATAACACCTACTATTCTAAACTTATGAAATTTTACGTGTATTACTTTTGCGATCTATTGCCTCTAGGAAATTATATCGCTTTAGGTTTCTACAAGTGTTGTGATTATAAATGTGACAAACTGTATTGTTTATATTTATTTGTGAACTTTTATTTTGAACAAATTGTTTTATTTTCATATATTTTCAAGTCAATACCTTAAATAATATAACTATATTTAATTTTTATTTAACTATCCCGTGCATCGCATGGGTTTGCAACTAGTTATATATATTAATGATAGATTTAAAAACAAAAGATTAGCTTTTATTTTTGCTCTTCTCCTATGTGTCACATTGGATTTAAGGAGTCATGGTTAACCAAGCATTTAGCTTCTGCCACATTAATTGTCTTTAGCTGTTATGTTTATTCTTATAATAATTACCAAACACCAAGGACATCTATTTCTCTTCAACTTCCCCTCTTTTTTTGTCTTTCACTCCAAACATTTTCTTTCAACAAGAATATATGTGCTAGAGGATTTGGAATTTGGTCATAAAAACAAGCTTTTTAATTTGTTTCTTTTCCTTTTTGAGTGATTAGTAGTTTTTAGTTTATATGAATATTATTTTGTTTATCTAAACCAGCTGCTTTTAAGGATCGGTAACACTAAAGAGTGGGAAGTTGCAAAAAGAAAAAAAAGGGATGTACATACGTTGGAAAACTTGACAAGATATGTTGGTTTAATTCATCTTAGCACTCTCCGTTAGGTCCTCCCAAATCTGCTAATAACATTATTTTCCTGGAAAGGCTTCATATTTTTTGATAAGTTAAAAAAAGTCTTCATGTTATGTATATATCTGACTTCTCTTTGATTATTGGAAAGGATCATGGCAAAGTGAATAAAAGATTCTTTAATAAGTCTTTAGGTGGTTCAATAGCTATTATTGAGAAATTTAGACCTCGATTGATAAAACTAACAAGTTTTAAAGTTTTAAACCCAAGTTGTTAATTAGATTTATTATAAATAAACATTGTTAAAACAAACTGACATCAATATCATGTTAATGTCATGCACAGTAGAAAAGTAAATAAGACAAGATATGATGACTCAGGAAAACCAATGAAATAAACTAGTTTCACAGTAAAAAAACCTGAGGAGAAACTTTCTCGAAAAGCAATCCACCATAATAAAGAAAAGTTTCAGATCTAGTACAAAACTTGTCCCTAGACTGTATAATCCCCGTAGATGAACTTACAGCAGAAACCTTCTACCGCTTCAGAACCTCTGAACTCTTCAATATATGAACACCACATTTTTGCACGAATCATAGTTCATGACTAACCAATGATGCACGGCTCCCAGTACGTGACTAACTCACTAACTTTGAAGATGATTGTTGGCTGCAAAGTTCTTCACTTCATCAACAATGAAGATCAAGAAGTATTTGGTTACAAAACCCTAAGGCGCAAAGATGCAGTAGCTTTTTTCAGAGAAAATAAGGCACTTGGTCACTTTTTGCACATGTTCTCCTTGTATTCTTATGTGTGAAGGCCTTTAAAATAAGCCTTATATATGTCTAGGGTTGTGAGAAAAGAAACCCTACACATACATGTCAGCATGGGCCAAAAATTAGATCTAAAAATTCTAATTTCATAATTCTCGATAGATACATCTGTTAAGCAACTATTGAGACCTCAATAGATAGTACCTATCAAGCAGCTATCGAGAATCTGTCCAGCTTTAATGAACAGTCCTTCTTCACTTGTTTCTTGGATAGATTTACATAGCTTTAATGCTAGACTTGAACTCTTGTTATTTAAAGTATAAAACACATCCTAGATCTACCAAGAATTAGCCAATTCTATATGACATATGTTCTTAACATGATCCACATATGTCCTAACAATCTCCCCTTTTGACAATCTGTGACAAATCCATAACGAACAAATGAACATATGAGATAAGTCATAAATTACTCAACTCATACTCACTTGTTGAATACAATAAAATCTCTCCTACCATAAACTCTTGAAAAACTTTGCAAGAAGAGAGTTCATAGCAAGAAAGACTTTGACAACCTGTATTTCTGAAACATTTAAACAAAACTTATCACGACATCTTAGTGTAAAATAGAAATATAAAAAGATTGCATGCAATAAATAAGAAACATGTGTATAAAAAGAGAAAAGAAACAGCATATGGATAGATAGGTGAAGAAGACATACATCATCACACACACACACACACATCAAAGATAAGCACAATGTATGTGAAAATGGTCACAAGACTGGTGTACAAGAAGCTCCTAAAACAACAAGGAGATAAACACTCCCTCTAACAAGATGAGACACAACTTCCTTTTACAAAGGCATGTATTTCTCCCCCTAACATGTAGAATTTTAAAACGAAATCACATTTTCTCCACAATTTCTCCTCCTTTTTGTCATGATTGACAAAGGGTATAAGAAGCTAGAAAGCTTCACCCAAGAAACATAAAGATGATCAAGGATGATCAATGGGGCATAAGGAATCCATATAAATGCATAAATGTAATGAAACAAGATGTTATGGATGACAAGATAAAAGAAAGATGCAAAACATGTGAAAAACGATGCATGCAAGAGGATCTCAACAGATCAAAAAGCTATCGAGCAAAAGCCAACCTTGGTGGATCGAGAATCTGTCGATGATCTATCGGCTAGACAGAATGTTTCTCGATGGATAGAGAATCTATCGAGAAGCTATCGAGACAAAGTCCAAAAAGCTTGATGGATCGAGATTGCGTTAACTTTTGTCGAGACAAGAAGAAAAAGAGGCTTGATAGATAGCAATTTGTCGAGATGGGCAAAAACAGTTTTTCAAAGAAGAGAAAAACACAAACAAGAATGCAATCAAGCATGCTACCCAACCAAAGATCCAAACAACATGTTAAGCTCTTAAAAACATCTTTCAACTAGAAGAATGTAAAGAATTTAGATCCAAAATACACACACACACACACACACACACACACACACACTGAACAAGTCTAACCAATTTTATATTTCAAAAATAAGTCAAGACATTTTAGTAAGCAGACATTAACACATGTATCCCTTGTGATGGCCAAATCACATTGTACCTGTACATGTATCAAAAGTAGTAAATAATTTGCGTGTTGTGTGTGAAAAATATCGTAAAATTGCATAAGTGTCTACATGTTATGATGATTTTGGATATGAGAAAATCAATTTAACTCACACATAATCATAACTGCTTGATGGAGACTATCGCCTTCGAGGTACATCCTATAATTCCCACATCTCCTTGAAGACACGCTTGCAATCATATATAAAGTATTTTGATTCTTTTTACTTTTATTTTTTTCTTTGCATATTTCTTTTGTTAAGCATATCACGCATGGGCATATAAGAGAGAGAAAAGAAATACCCAACGATGTTAAGTTTTTAACATTGCACTTTTGCTATGCCGAAGCATATATATGTCATTTCATGATTGGTGGGCAACAGTGGTGAGATAGTTATTTATGCCTTTCTCTTAGGATTTTTTAGTCATTCCCGTCAAAGAGAGTGATATGAGTGTAAAGTATAAGAGATTACTTAATCTTACTCATCACAAACATGAGCCACATAGCTCATTTATTTAGTTGTGCATTGAGATGCTCATCTAAGTTACAAAAGATACAAAGTTTAGAAAATTTTGTTTCAATGGCCATTTAAGGTACACAAGTACCAATATACACAAACACACACTGTTTTTATATTTTTTGATTTTTTTTTAAAACAAAAAAAAAAAAAAAAAAACATAAAAACTTAACAACTAAACAAAAGCAGAAAAACAACATGAAAGCATATAAAAGGATAAAGTAATTTGAAAATTAACAGGAGAGTGATCCTATTTTTTAGGCAATGTTTTAGTGGGAGTTAGAGTTGCATTTTTCCTAAATTGTCCTCTAGTTTTATCTCTACTTAAACATGGGGGTATTTAGGTATTTTTGAACTAAAAAATGAGGAATCCAAACATGAGAAGCTCCTAAATAATAGTATAGATATATATATATATATATATATAGAGAGAGAGAGAGAGAGAGAGAGAAGAGAGAGAGAGAGAGAGAGAGAGAGATGGGTTTAAGTTACACCCTTTTTAAGCCGTAGATTCCCAAAAGATCAAACGGTTAAAAAGAAAACACTGTTATCCATTATTATATCATTAAATATTTACCAAATTAATAGCATACACATTATCTCTCTCCTTCTTAAATGCTTTTTGTGTCTCTTTTTCTCTCTCCTTATTAATTTTTTCAATTTTCATTGTAATTCCTTTTTCAATGCAATTCCTAGTACGTTTCTACCATCTCCATCTTTCTATGCTTTTCTTATTTTAGTCAGTTTTTTTCTCCACTAAATAAAACCTATCACTTTCCTCATCCTATTTAACAAAATGTTCAAGTAAAAATATTCACAGCAGGAGCTACAAATAGCATCAGACAACTACAGCAAGACCACAAATTTCTTGAAAGGAACTTCTAATTATTTTTTGTTTAGGTCCTTTGTATCTTGTGTTCCAATTTTACTTACTCGATTTTTTTAATCTTTTTTAAATGTTCATTGATTTGCAAACAACCTCATCACCTAAGATAAAACCTGATTATCTTAACACTAAGGATAGTCTTCTACAGACTTAGGACTTGTATTTGGTGTGGCTGCCAGATATGTCCTTATCTCTATCTCTTGTATTTGAACTCAAACTAATATGATGATTAGTATTAGTAGAATCCTTAACAGGGCTCAAGTAATCGCAACATAGACAATTATGTTTTTGATTTTGAAACTTTTCTTTGAAGAGTTGAGTTGTTATTCCATAAGATCAAAACAATGTAATTTGATATTTCTTAATTATCAGAACCATGGAAATGGTTGGTATAGCTATTGGATTTGTATGTATCGGGTTTTTTTTTTTTTTGGGCGGGGGGGGGGGTTTAGAGGGCGGGTTCATTAATTCTTTAAACTTTATTTTTACCCTATAGATTTATCCTGAAGATCCCATGTTTTGTTTTTAACTTTCAAGTTATTTTAGATTTCATTGCAACGGCACTTAGTCAATTAGATACGACTAATCTCCACACAAAGAGAGAGAGAGCTGGGCTAATTTCTGATTTCTTTATTCTCCAAAAAAAAAAAAAAAAAACTGATGCCTTTTTATTCAATTGTGCTTGAACATTTTGTAAAAATGGGATGAGGTTTTATTTAGGAGAGAAAAAAACCAAGGAAATAGTAGAAGGAATTGCATAGAAAAAAAAATTTACAATGAATGACATAATAAGGAGAGAGAGAAAAATATAGGAGCATTTAATAAGGAAAGAGATAATGAGTATGCTATTAATTTGTTAAATATTTAATAGATGTTATGGATAATAGTGTTTTGTTTTTAACCGTTTGATCTTTTGGAAATCAATGGCTTAAAAAAGGTGTAACTTTTGTGGAGTTACACCAAGTGTAACTTGAACCCATCTCATATATATATTATATATTAAGAGAATTTGAAAAGTTAGCTATTGCTTTTTTTACTTTCAAAAATTCCCCTAATTTAATAAATCTAAACCAATCAAAATAGGGTTAAAATAGTAAATTCCCTCCTAAATAAATTCCTACCCACATTGAAACGCTACTTCTACTTCTACATTGAAATACTATCCCACGTTATTTAAAAAAAAACTACCCCAGCCACCAAAAAAAAATCCCAATACACCAAAACACACGTTCATAAAAAATAAAAAATAAAAAAAAAAAAAACTCTTCCCTGCATAACCTTTAAAAATTCAAGTAAAACAAAAAAATCCTAACAAAAAAAAACACACACACACACACTCTATCAATTATCTACCCACGTTCCTATTGAAAAAAAAAAAGTTCTATCCCAAAAAAAAAAAAAAAAAATCTCAGTAGTTGAACTTCTCACAAACACAAATGCATAATATTCATTACATCTCTAGGAATTTTTTGTAATGGGAAAAATGTAGTAATCTCAAATTATAATGAATGCAAATTATTAAAATTTACCCAAAAATAGAAGAGCCTTTGAGTACGCGCGTGAGCGCGTGCTCAAAGGCTAGTGTATATATATATATATATATATGAAACTTCCTACTTTTCTATATTTTATTTTCATTTTATGATGAGCTCAACACTAATACTAAAGTTTTATGTTAGTCTAGAACCTAGACCTTCTTTCTTTTTGGCATCTAAATTATAACCTTTAACTCTTATGTAAAATTTTCCCTTAATCTTACAATATAATAAAATCCATTAATATTTAGAAAATATACAAAACTCTTACCTTCGCAATTTCTAATGTTTACCAGATAAAGTCAATAGTGCATGCAACAGATCAAATGAGTTAATACTGTACCGTACCGGCCGGTATAGCTAGAATTTACTATACAGGTGGGTAAGCCTGTACAGAAACAACATTATTTTGTCTTAGATTAAATACTAGCTTTACTAGTGCTATTCCGATCATACTAGAATAAATAATGTTGGTTCAAGAAAAAAGTTTGTAATCTTGGCCATACTTGCAAGTAAGGCATTACATGGAATCAATTGTAGCCTTAAAGAGGAATACAAAAACAATTTTAAAGTAATAGCTATTAGGACATATGTGAATCATGTTAAGAACATATGTCATATAGAATTGGCTAATCCTTTGACAAAATGCACTTTACTTGTAATTAGGTAGATCTAGGATGTGTTTAATGCTTCAAAGAACAAGAGTTCAAGTCTAGTATTGAAGCCATGCAAATCTGTCCAAAAAACAAGCAAAGAAGGGTTGTTCATTAAAGCTGGACAAATTCTCAATAGCTACTTGACAAATACTATCTACCAAGGTCTCGACAGCTACTCGACAGATTCTATCTATCGAAGTCTCGACAGCTGCTTAACAGATGTATCTATCGAGAATTACGAAATTAGAATTTTCAGATTTGATTTTCAGCCCATGCTGACATATATGTATAGGGTTTCTTTTCTCATAACCCTAAACATATATAAGGCTTATTTTAAAGGCCGTCACACATGATAATACAAGGATAACACATGCAAAAAGTGACCGAGTGTCTTATTCTCTCTTAAAGAAGCTACTACGTCTTGTGCTTAGGGTTTTGAACGACGTGCTTCTTGATCTTCATTGTTGACGAAGTGAAGAACTTTGCAACCAACAGTGTAGTTAGTCACGTACTGGAAGGCATGCATCATTGGTTAGTTACGTATTGGGATCCGTGCAAAAAGATGGCGTTCATATATTAAAGAGTTCAAAGGTTCTAAAGCAATAGAAGGTTTTTGCTATAAGTTCATCTATAGGGATTGTAAAGTCTAGGGATAAAAGTTTTATACTAGATCTGAAATTTCTTTTTATTATAGTAGATTGCTTTTCAGGAAGGGTTCTCCCCAGGTTTTTTACTTTGAAACTAGTTTGTTTCATTGGTTTTTCTAGGTCATCATATCTTGTCTTATTTACTTTTTCGCTGTGCATGACATTGACATGATATTGATATTAGTTTGTTTTAACAAGGTTTATTCATAATAAATCTAATTAACAACTTAGGTTTAAAACTTGTTAATTTTATCAACTAGGGTCTAAATTTCCAAACAAGTGGTATCAGAGCGGGTACACTCTGATTGGATTAATCTCCTGAATTTGATCTTTCACTCCCGTTGTCATGGATCGTGGACAATTTCTTTTAATTCCTCCTTTATTTGATGGCACTAATTATGCGTACTGGAAAGTTCGTATAAAAGTTTTTTTGCACTCTCTAGGTGAAAAAGTATAGCAAGCTATTGAAGTTGGCTGGACTAAGCCAAAGAAAGTATCAGTGGATTGGGATAAAGCAACAATCAATGCAACAAATTTCAACAATAGGACCTTAAATACTTTGTTTTGTAGGGTGACCAATGAGGAATTCAAGAAAATATCATCCACGGAAGTTGCCAAGAAAGCATGGACCATTCTTCAGACCACTTATGAAGGTACCAAGGCAGTAAAGACTGTGAAGCTTCAAAGACTTACTAGTAGTTTTGAAGAAATAAGGATGGAAGAGGATGAGACCTTTGATGAGTTTCATGCTAAACTCAAGGATATTGTGAATTCTACCTTCAACCTTGGAGAATCTATAGTAGAATCCAAAATTGTTAGGAAAAACCTTAGGTCCTTACCTGAAAGATTCCATGCCAAGATTACTGTCATTGAAGAAGTGAAGGACATTGATCAAATTCCTTTGACTGGGCTTGTAGGGAACCTTCAAACCTATGAGATGAAATTATGTTTAATGGGAAAGGGTGGAAAGAGTAAAAACTTGGCTCTCAAGGGTATAGAGGAAGAGATTGATGACTCTGAATATGAGGATGAAGATGATGACGAGAATGAGGATCTAACCTTAATAGCTAATGAGTTTATCAAACTTCTTCAATTTAGGATAAAGGATAAGGACAAACCTCCTAGGAAATTTAAATCCTCTAAGAAGGGTAAGAGTGAAAAATCCCTTATCTAGTGTCATGAGTACAAAGGTTTTGGTCATATGAGGATAAAGTGCCCATATTATCTTATGAAGGAAAAGACTAAGAATTCAAAAGATAAAGGGTAGGTTGCTACCTTGAGTGATACTGAGAANAATTTTTTTTTTTTTTGAAACATAAATTAGATTTTCAAAATAAAAATTATATATATAAAATAAAAAAAAAAACTCAGTTTTTTTTCTACAAAATAAGACCACTAAAAAAAAACCCATTACACGTGCTTTGCTCGTATATATATATTCCTTTTGATGAGAGTTCTTATTGTCTATTATTTTCAACAAGAGACTACTTTTAAGTAAAAAAATTGCTATAGGATAGTCTATCATCCTGATATGATGTCACTCAATTTTCCACAAATAATATACTCAAGTATGAGGTCCTTGACCCTCAAAAAAAAAAGTATGAGGTCCTTGTCTTCTTAAAAATAAAAAATAAAATAAAAAGGAAAAAAAAAAGAAAAAAAAAAGAAAGAAGAAGAATTAGAAGAAGTGTAAGGTCTTTGTATTCGCACGGAACTAAATTAGCCTTTGTTTGTGTTCTTTAAAAAAAGAATGAAAAAAAAAAAAAAAAAACCTTGTCTTTAACGAAGAAACAGATAAACCTGTACAAATATCATGGCATGACACGATTGGACTTTTTGCCTTTGAATTCTTAAATGAAAAAGAGTTGCGTGAGCCACGAAAGAAGTTTTAGTAAGAGATGGAAGAGGACGTGGGCTTCTGGTATTAGTTGTTTATGTTTAATTGTTTTAACCATCTCTTTCGAATATCGTGGCTTGGGCTTTGCGTGAACGGCAGCAACGTAAGCCTTCATGTCTTCTTTCTAGTTCATCTCTAGTTCATACTACTTGTGCACTCCGCCCACTACTTTTATATTAGTATCGTATTTTCTGCTTCTTTGATACTATGAACAAAGAAAGATCAACAAAAGCCTGTAGTTCATAAAGCAACAAGGAAAGAAGAAAAAGAAGAATCAACCAAGCAGCAAGATATGTGTTGCTGCTGCGGTGAGGATTTGAAATGCAGGCCTTTGGGCTTCCTGTTGGGCCTTCCCTTTGCTTTCCTCTCCCTCCTCATCTCCCTTGTGGGTATCATCGTGTGGATCGTCGGGTTAGGCTCACTCTTTAATTCTTTCTTTCGATTTTCTGTTTTGTTTTAGAAATTGGGAAAAAGAAATTTGAACGTTAGACATTTTTGTTGGAAATATAAAAAAATGTCAATCTCTTAACTCTTTTGAATTCGTTAGAAGGTTTATGGCTTTTAATTTTTTTCTTAAACTAGAAATTTGAATAGTACCTTGTGTTGTGTTTTGTGATGGGTGCAGGTTGGTGTTGACTTGCATATGCCCGTGCTGCTTGTGCGTAACAATAATGGTTGAGTTTGCATTGGCCTTGATTAAGGCTCCCATTCTGGTGATGAAGTGGTTCACATCCAAGATCCCTTGTTAGAATTTGAAGTAGCAGCTCTGATATGGATTCATTGTTTGATTCCCTTTTGAGGCCATGTTTGCACTTTGGTATCATCTAGTTGACATTTAAAGGCCGTTGTAATTCTTATAATTTTTTTGCCTGGTCCATCTTGATTACTATATAATCTTTGTCTTTATTACCTTTCTATTATTTTTGTTCTTCTACAAATGAAATTAATGTGTAGGTTTTTTTTTTTCCCTGGATTGTTGTTGTTCATGTTTTGTTTTTTTTGTTTTTTTTTCAGTGTTTCTTGTGATATATATATATATATATATATAACGTGTTGAATCTAGCAGCGTATAACCCAAAAGTCAGTTCAAATTCAAAAAAGAAGATAATAAGGAAACTAGGCTTTTGATTCATATTTAATTATTTATATGAACCTCGATAAAATTAGTGAGTAACGTCTTTGGGAAGCATATTGATTGTAATTTCTGGACACTACACAATATCCGGCAAATGTTGCCTTCTATACAGAGCTTCAGAGACCTCAAATTGTGTGAACTAGCTGAATAGGAACATTATAGGCTTCCATTGGGCACATTGTCAACAAATATTGCTATCCTTTAAATTTTAGACGGGCTACACATTGTGTTCAAGCTAATTAGCTAAGCAGTCTTGAAATTGACGCTAAAATTGTCTTGTTTTGCTGGTCAATTTTGGCCAACAGTTTTAAAAAAGTCCATTTTAGTTAGCATACGACATAGGCCAGCTGTGATAGTTTTTTTCTTGCCGTCTTCATTGTCATTAAATTGATCACTTACTTATTTTGGTTTTCTTCTTAAAAAATAAAAATCCAAAAATAATCAAGTCGGGACTCCATATTCAAAACCCTCAATTTAAAGGGTAAACTGCTATCATTTTTTTTTTTGGAGAAGAAACTGTTATCAGTTGAGTAACCAATTTGAGGACTCATATTTGACCCTTCGCCCTTGGATTATGGTTTTCACACCTGCCCAATCTGAAGACCTGTCTCTTAGGATACAAATCATATAATCAATATAACCCATTAAAAAAAAATCAAACAAAAAGTAAAGCTTAAAGCATTCATTAATCATAAATAAAAGGAGAAATCTGTAATAAATATTGGAAAACAAATACATTACTCATTATCATATAATCGTAGGGAAAGTAAACATGCAATGCAGTTTATCCTAAATGCATGGACATTCTTAAAATGCATGTGAGGAAACAAAACCTAATCTCTATGTCATATCAATGGCATACCGGAAAGTTAATGAAACCTTCTCTCTCTCTCTCTCTACTAAAAGAATTATCAAAATGAGTTTCAAATGCAAGAAAAAAAAAATCTGTTGGTAAATGAATTTCAATGCAACAAAAAAGCTAAGTAAACATGCTTGAATGTTTTGAGATGATACATGAGCAAAGGCATGTCATGTGAGACACTTCATGATCATTATAGATGCACATTTTATTATCTTCATATATGCACTCATCTACACATTTGAAACATTGCCATACCATAAACCCTAATATAAGATTATTAGGATGTCAAAAATGCACTCTACATGACTTGATATACACTTGGTAATGCTATATAATTAGATGCATATTATTATGGTTCATGACATATTAAAATGCATAGTAAGAATTATGTTTGTTTGTATGAATGATGTGATATGACCATTGGACACCATAGCTTAGAAGACCAAATTCACAAGGCAAGGTCAGTGTCTAATCTCTTCCTACCTTGTAACATAATTCCTGAACTTCAATCAAGGGTTCTTAGACTAGTTATTTGTCCATGTAATTTTCATACTTCTAGAACCAAAACCATGTAATATTCTAGTTAGATAAGCAAATATGTACATTTTATAGTATCAATAATGTTTCTTTCATTTTCACTTTTCTTATTTTTCTAATTTAAATAAAATAAGTGGCAACTGTATTTAAAATCCTCAATTTAGTGGGAAAATATAATCAGTTGAACTGTCATTATGAGATGTCATGGACAAAACCATAGAACATGAATTTAGATGTATGACTAACTTATTGATCTTGCAATCTCAATAAAAGTAATCAATTTCAAAATAAATAAAACTCCAAATAAACAATGCTCTTAATAAACTTCTTACAATCTCTAAACATCCACAATTGGAAATAATCTCCAAATATTATAAAATCTAAGGCGAAATAAAGACAACTAAAATCCTATAAGGCTTCAATCATCCCAAGCTCTACCTTGCACCTTAGGAAGCAATCCAAAGATTCTGTTTCCCAAGTAAACCTTATTCAGAAAATTGTAATTGATAAGGTGAGACACACATCTAGTAAGCAATTTGTAAGGTTGAAATTTATCAACCATCTTGTTGGCTTTATTCCGTGCCAATTTGCTTGTAATTTAGCACTTAGTAACCCCGTATTTAGGTGGGATTATTGTAAGGGTAGTGTGTGAGAAGATGTAAAGAAAAGCTCAAGTATGTGCAAAGAAGCAGAGCTTCGCGGCTAGGACTCGCGGGTGGCTCGTGGCTACAAGCCGCCAAATGCAGGCTCGGGAAGCTGAAGGGTCATGCCAATTGTCGCACTACAGGACAAAAGTCCCAGACTGGCCAGGCCGTTACGCCGCGACTTGAACTCACGACTTAGATAAGCCGCGAGACCAAGCCGCCAATTTACCCTGTTTGGCAAAAACTATCTCTTCGTATTCCTTTCTTACCCCACTATATATAGACCCTTATACCCACGATTTTAAGAGAGCTTTCAGAGAGAATTTTTGTGAGAGAAACCCTAAAGAAAAACAAGTTTGCCTCATCTCCAATCTTTACCTTAGAGACTCTACAAATTCCTCTACTCTCTTTCTCTCCATTGTCACATCCTTGAGAGGCCATTGACCAAATCCTTATCTCACCACACCCACGTCTGTGAGAAGGTTCATTTAGTGCTAAGGGAAGCAGTTTGGAAGGAACCAATATACATTGGTTGATGCTATGGTATAGTAGTGGAATCTGGGAAGTTAAAGAAGAAATAGGTTTGGCGTAACCTCATTGGAGCAAGAAGCTTGGAGGGCTTAGGTACTTGGGTAGATTAGGCTTGGAGGGTCTTCTACTGTTCATGTATCCCAACTATATTCTTTAGTGGACTATTTACCGCTTGGAGGGCGGCGGAGAGGTTTTACGCCGAGGGCTTCGGTTTCTTCTTCGATAACACATCGCGTGTTGTCCGTGTGTTTGCATCTTCCTTCCTTTATCTTTGTCTTATATTTACTATTGTGGATGTGTTTATATTTGGCATAGATCAGTTATCAATTCTGTGTTTGGCTTATGTTCATGTTCCGCACATTAATTGTTTGATTATAAGTTTGATTTGATTTTTTATAATTTGGGGTCTAAACGTTCAAGAGTGTTTTATACACATTTTGAACTTTCACAATTATACACAATACACAACAAAAAAAATAGAGTCTAGCAAACCACGAGTATTTTTTTTTTTTTTAATGAAAAAGCACGAGTATGTTGAATTCATGAATTCACTAAATGATATCAAACACAGTTTTCCAAAACATATAATGAACCACTTAATACGTATGTAATTATTAAATCTCAAAATCATTCAAAAATACATACAAATAATTAATTAGAGCACAATGTCTTTTATATGTGTATCATATGTGTGTATATGACACATATGTGATATTTGTGTCATATACACACATATTACATATTCTCACATATAATCCTATGAGCGGATGCCAACATCTAGTGAGGGTTCAACACTTATCTCACATACAACCCTGTGAGCGGGCTTACATACGTACACACACACACACACACACACACACACACATATATATATATGATCAATTTTAAAACAATTTAATTAGTCAAATATCACAAAAGCAAAGTTTATACAAAAAATAGAATAATTTACTTAATAGTAAGAATCATTTCAAATATAGAGGCATATTGAAGATCACAATATCGAATTGAGCATAAACCAGAGGATTCTTGACTCTCTTAGGAAATGAAAGGAACTGAGGACTTTATATAAATATTTTATATTTCTTGAGTAAGTTTGAAAACTCAATTCGCAAAAAGAAACGTTTAAATACCATTTGGAAAGCCCGAATACAAATTTGAAATCAGATGGTTTGAAACAAATTTAAAGAACAATAATCTTTTTAGAAAACTTATGTTGAAACTCAATTATTTTATAAAATTAATTTAGTCTAGAGATTATCTGTTAAATAAGATGCAGCCGTTCAAAACGTTATTTAAAAGTTGAAGTTTCTTTTTTGATAATATAAAAATTCTTTTGATAAACTTTAGGAAACATAAACTTAAAAGTATAACTTTTAAAAGGCTTGACTTCTAAAAATTTACAAAACTTGTGAATATTATGCATAATTACCTACTAGGAAAGGATCTTGCAAGATATGCGCATTAATGAAAATCTTTCCTACAAGGAAAAGCACTCTATGCCAAGGAACAAATGTCAAACCTACCTACTATAAAAGCCCCAAAACCCTCACAAGCCAAGGTACGCATAATTTCCCCCAGTTTTGGCACTCTAGAGTTGTGAGTTGACCGTTGGAGGGTATTTGGTCGGTACCACACCGGTACTCTTTACAAAGTTTTCTTTGTCTTTGTTTCGCAAGTGTTGTCTAGAGCACGTGAGGACTGTGTGACTTACTGACGATTTTCGGCATCATCACTACATAAGATAGTTCAACAAAAGTTACATATACGTTCGCCTCATTCAAAATTACATTAACTAGGAAAACAAAAGAGGCCCTTGTAAGGTTATAATCTTCATCTCATTCAAAATTACAATAACTAGTTTTACATTCAACAATTGACAAGACTTGGGAAGCCAATGTTATCATCAAATTTGAATGTGCAAACAATTCCCATATAAAAAAAAAAAAAATCCAAATTAAACCTAGTTCACATCACCAAAAGCCCACTATTCTTGATTATCAAAACCCAAAATTCAGAATCACATAACAATCAACAAGTTCAAACCTTTATCCAAAAAAAGCAAAACCAACAACACAATTAAGCCAAAGCAATGAAAGAAGAAATGCATATAAAAAAGCCAATAATTGATACAAAGACACCAAACACATACTCCCATAGACTAACAAACCCACAAGCCGCAAAAATCTCCACCTTGCTAAAATCAATAAAATTAGAGAAAGAGTGAGATGCATCATACCTGACTATGTGGGTCAATAGATGCGGTGTTTGATGCCCTTCTTTGCACTAGTGAGATCGACCACTCCTCTTGCTAAAATTGGTGTGAACTCGAGGGACTATAGTGAGTTGAGAGAGAGGCAGAGAGTGAGTGAAAAGAGAGAAAGAAAGGAGAGAAAAATATAAACGTTGGTTTGATTTTTTTATTATGTAGTGAGTGAAAAGAATCGCTATGTCTAGCGAGGAAACATAAGTGAATTATGTGTCAAACAAGTGTGTCTAACATTAAGCATGCAACTGAATAGTACATGTGATATTAGGGATGTGCACCAAACTGCACTAATCGCAAAAATTGCACCAAAATTGCTCACAAAATGGCATAACGACACCGCACTACAAATAATAGTACACCGCATCGCATTGCACCCTCTATATATATTAATAGTTTAATAACTCTAGTTTTCCAAAAAAAAAAAAAAATAGCCCTAGCTTTCTAAAAAAAAAAAATGTTTAATAACCCTAGCAAGTGTTTATTAGGAAAGCTAACCAAAAATAAAGAAAAACTAGTTCAATAGTTTAAAACTTGACTCAAAACAAAGTTTAAAAAAAAAAAAAAAAAGTTTTGGGCTAGACAGGAAAAGCCCAAAATTTGAAAAATATACAGGTTTCAAGCCGTTCAAACCGCATTTAATACTGCATCGCATATGTGATTGCAAAAATAAAGTGCAGTGCAGTTATAGTTTTGGCTAAACACTAAACCGCACCTTACCGCATATTTGGCTACAAAAATTAAGTACAGTATAGTTATGGTTTTGGTTAAACCACACCGCAAAGTACGGTGCTAAAAATGATTTAAAACCACACCGCACCACAAACACTCTATGTGAAATTGTGAATGATCAAAATGGGATTTGCACCACATTGGGTTGACTTATTTATCTTAAGCAACACGTATGTGTGTGTATATATATATATATATATGCACAATATGTCTCATCAATTGTAGCTTAAATTTTTTTTTTTTATACTTTTATTTTATATTTATAAAGCCTTTAGCCGAGGCTATGATTCCCATTTCCTTCCATTTATATATCACCATATATAGCAACTTCGGTATGATCAAATTGAGATTTAAAATAAATATAGAAAGTCAAAGCTGTGATTTGGGACTACCATTACTATAGTTGACCTATTTGGAGTAATCGAGCAATTTAAAATCATAGGCAAAACGTAATAGTATCATGTAGAAAAATAACTTTAGGGAGAATAAATAAACCCTTAAACATACCTGAGCAATGATACTCAATGAATGGCTTAGTGGGTTAGGCCATGAATCTTTGGGGCGATTTTATCTTTGCTCTTGCTTATTTATTTTATTATTATTTTTTAAAATAAAGGTATAAGAATTACCTTGGGTTCTTGACACAAACTATCTTGTTTGTGCCTAGGATCGTTGACCCACAGTAACACGATGATATTTTTTGCCAAATCACGTCGATGTGATTTGATTTGGCCTCCAAATTTCGTGCGTTTGTCCCTTTCGGGTGGAAGACACAGCAAGATTGCTTTTGTCGCAGGTAGATATGCTTCTGTCAGAGGAATTTTACATGATATTCCATCTATAGACTGACTACGGTATCGTGGTGTTCATATCTTTTGAATGAACTATGTGACCCTTTGTTACAGTAAGAGAACAATGGCTTGTCTTTTTCCACAGACGACACCAAATTGATGATGCCAAAAATCTTTAGTTGGATCACTCATTCAATTTAGAGCTTTTGACGGATCTTGTAGGGTCTGCAAGATAAAGAGAATTGATCAAAGAGATCACTAGGTTGTACCCAATGGAGGAGCCTCCAATGCTTGAATCAGCATAAGCCCATATCTTTCGTATATAGATAGCAGTTTTATAATAGTTTTTGACGTACCTTAACGAGTGAGTCAGATTACCCTTTTTATAGGTGACCTAGGTAATTGTTGGATATAATTGTAGGTGATTATTACCTTGAGTAACAATTATTTTCTTAATGGGAGTTTAATACCTTTGAGTAATGGTCATCAATGAATTATTGAATGTGATTGAGCAGTTATTTATCTTTCTTTAATGACTTACTGGTAACTTCATGTCGTCCATTATGCTGGATGACAAATTGATTTTCTTGGACTTATAGGAAGCTTAAATTAGCTTATTACATAAGTTGGGATTGTTTAGGATACAACGTTTATCAAAATCCCACGACTTGCTTAAGAGAGAATTACATTTCCTTTCAACCTTGTAACTTTTTCCTCAAACTTTCTTTTTATCTTAGAAAAAAAAGCTGGCTTCTAATTATGCCCTGCAAGAAAAGGCACACACAAGTATTTTTCATTCTACTTAATGCTTTCAACTCCCAAAGCCGACTTAATTGCATCTTGTACTTATTGCACGGTGTTGATAGTGAAGAACAATAATATCTTGTTAGTATTCAATTGCATGGTTTTCAGACTCAGACCGTTTATTGAACTAGAAAAGAGAAAGATTCAAGATTTTTAAGGTTGGACTGAGGTTTAACCAAGGTCGAATCATGATGATGTCATAATTAATTTAATAATAATAATATAAAATAATGGTATTAAAATGGTAAACGTAAAAATTGTTACTAAAAATATGTCTTAAAAAATTTAAACAAAATTTTCAGTGAATTTTCACCATTTTTATAAGTGAAAGCTCAAATAGTGTAAAACACTATAACTTGTTTAGACCCCCAATTTTAAACTTACGGCTAAATTGTTTTTACTCTAACTTAAGTAAGTGCGGAACAAAAGTAAATGAAGTGCAATAAATCGGAACTACTCGAGTGGATAACTATAAGGAATAAACAATAAATGTAAGGTACAAAGAGTAAGAGAAGAGAGATGCAAACGCAAGATAACACAGCAATGTGTTATCGAAGAAAAAACCAAAGTACTCGGTGTAAAACCTCTCCACGGCCTTACAAGCCAAAATTGATTCACTAGTGAATAAAGTTGGAGTACACAAATCTTAAAAAAACCCTTTAAGTCTAATCTACCCAATGTACTTGAACCCTCCAAGTTCTAGTTACCAACAGGCTTCACCGAGCCATGTCTTCACTAGTTATCTGGATCCTGCAATTATCTCCAAATTGCATCCGCCAATCGATGGCATCTTCCAATACTTCCCACATGCACCAAAACTTCACTCAGCACTCAGATTGAGTGAGGTAAGTGTTTGGACAAAGAACCTCTTAAGGATGTGTAATTGGAGAGGTAGGATTAGATGAAAACTTAAGAGAAATTGTGTAGATGATTGTGGGTTTACAATCTCTAACACTCAAGTGTATTGCTAGGGTTTTCTCTCTCAAAAATTCCTTGGAAAAACTCTTTTCAATTTCGTGGGTAATGTGGGCTTATATAGTGTTAGTAAAGAAATGAGAAAAACACACTTTAAAAGGTTCAAGCAGTGAGTTTCACGAGTCACTCGCGACTTGGCCTGAGTCGCAAAGTGACTCGCAAAGTCTAGCCTGGCATGAGACTGTTCAAATTCCAACATGTGCTTCTTACATGACCTTTCGCGAGGTGTCCACTTGCGAACTAGTTATGAATTCACATTCATCACAAATCTTCACCAAACTCTCACACTCAACCCTTACATTAAATTCCACAAAAATAGAGGGAAATGATTGAACAAAAATACAATCAAATTTGACACAGAATTAGAGTCAACAAAAACATAGTTGTAAATCACAACTTTATAATAAGGTTAATAGAAAATAATAAAGTATAAACAAGTGTAAAAAAAATTGTGTTTAGTAATCTTTCAAATAAAAAAAAAAGTCTAAAATAAAATCATTTTCAACATAAATTTATAAATTATATATTCACATATAAAAAGCATAATTTTCAAACTAGAAATAAAATAATCAAATAAGATTAAGAGGGAGGTAATATGGTAAATTGAAAAATTATAATTTAAACTCAAAATAAATAAAATATGAAATCCTAGCAGTATACACCAAAGTGTATATATATATATATATATATATTCTTTTGTAAGTAGATAATTTTCTTTGTGTATGGTAATCCAATAGTTAATGTGGTATAATCATGGTTTTGACTAGTTATTGAGGTTTTTGTCGAACCGAATTGGTGCTCGATTCCCAGTTGAACTGGCTAGTCTAGTTTTATTTTTTAAACCGTGGGTATAATATGCTAATATAGGATATTGCAGGTTTTTATTATGATAACAAAGAGAGAAGCATATGGGGATTCAAATCTCGATTATTTATAAATGAGGGAAAGTAACTGAACTACAATAGCTCTTGGCATAAATACTTTATATTAAGTAGGTATAGAACATTAAAAAAAAATGTGTAGCGTAAAATGATCCATGAAAGTAAATATGATACGAAACTTTGTTTAGAGATAATTATAATATGCTGTTAACCCCGTAGTTCGAACTCTTTCCCCTCTAGACCCCCAAACACTTTGTGCATGGGGAGGTGCCAATTTAGTTACAAGGCTTTTGGCAAATATGATATGAAACTTAAATCAGCATGTTGATTTAAAAAGAGAATAAAGAACACGTCAGAAGGACAAAAATATGGGATGAAAATTTGAGTTTCAACCGCCAATACATAAAACAAAGAGTTTAGAGCTAGGCGAGCTTAAATCACGAGGGAATGATATCCATGAGATCTTGAGTACGAAACCTCTTATTAGCATCTTGGGGCCATCCTTAAGAGATTTTCCCATATAATAACCTGGTGTGTATGAGACTAAGGGACTATATACATCCAAGGGAATAATCAGATACTCGAATAGAGTTAGATATTCTTGTTGCTATAAAAAAACTGAAAAAAAAAAAAAAGAAAAAAAAAAAAAAAACCTAGGAGAACTTCTTTAATAGATAATATCAGCTTTTATGCATGTTTGGTTTACTTATCACTTACGTCCACAATATTGCTACTAGAATTCAATTGTGGATTATCACTTTTTTTTTGGTCTTTGAACAATGAGAAAAATTATCCTTATCAACTAGGAAGCTAGGAAGTCTTTGAATAGGAGTTGATAAACACTGTGCATCATGGTTTTCAAACCCGGACTATTCACAGAACCGGTAAGGGGAGAGGTTCAAGGTTTTTAAGGTCAGATCGAGGTTCAACTGAGGTCGAACCACGATAATGTCATAATTACCTTATTAAATAATTAAATACAAATATTGATATTATATTTATAAAATTTTATATATGGGGAAAATTAAATGATTTTGAAGCATATTTTAAAGAAATTTAATAAAAGTAAAATAATAAAGCATGAAAAAAAAATACTTTAAAAGTTATAATTAATTTTTGAAGTATAAAAGTATGAATATATTTATATACTCCCTTTTAGAGATGGCTAATTAAAATATATAATATAATAAAATATTATGAATATTAGTTATAATATAAAATAAGAGTAGTAATGAAAGTTTATTTAATTTATTGGTATGAATTCTATTAATTTTACTTCAAGTATATTTAGTTTTCACTTAGAGCATCAACACTTTAGTATAGCCTAGTGGTAAGACTCTAAATCTAACCTAATTTAGTCGAAGTTCTATTCCCAGTAAGTAAGGTTGGACCGTGATTGAACCCTGTCGGTTCTACCTAAACCAAACGGCTACTTAAGTTGATCAAGTTTTTCTTTCAATTTGGAGTATGTAATCCCATAAAAAAAATGGAGCATGTAAATTCATAAATGACTGATCACTTTGCACAATAATATCAATGAAAAAAATTATAATAGACGTTAGTCATTTGGGAGTTCTAGTTTTTCCTCAAATTAATACTAAAACACTTTGCTTTGACTAAAAAAGTTGTAGGACCTAACTTTCTCTTCTTCTTTTTTTTTTTTTCTTTTTTTTTGATGAAATTTGTATTTATTTATGAAAGTACGTAACTTTCTAAACTACAAATCATAAAAAAATGTCACATCACTAAAAAATGTCAAATTATTGTTCCGTTAGCCACATAAGTAACATCACTAACGGCAGTTAGTAAAAAGACTAATACAACTCATTTTTTAAACTTGAGGGACTAATTGTGCTCACTTGAAACTTGAGGGACCAATTGCACATATAGGGTAAACTTAAGATACCAATATTATAGTTTTGCCTTAATAAGTTTATTGATGGTAAATTATAATGTCCTATACTATATGAACATGTTTTTTCTAAATATGAAAAAAATGAAAACCATATAATTGAAACATTATATAACTTAGGTTGCACAAAATACACAACTACTTATAAAAACCATCCATTTTTTGGAACATTCCTGGCTCTTCAGTACTGCTTGCCGTTTTCTTTTTCTTTACTTTTTTCCTTGGTCAGCGCTTCCTGCTTTTAATGTTCAACGAACTAAAAATTGCGGACCAACTTTCAGTCAGACCTTGGAAATGTCAAGTCTTCACCCTTGGTTCAGTCCCCACCAGGAAATCAAGGGACTCACTCAGCCCAAATTCACGACCTGAGCCCCCAACGGGCTCGCCCTGTTTATTCATACCGCCCCCACGTGTATACTCCTGCAAGCCATCACGTAAGCCCCACGAATAAGACAATCACTTTTAATTAATAAACAAATCTATATCAAAAAATTAAAAAAAAAAAACAAAATACTACGAAAACCAGACATTCATCTGGTTTTCCAATCTAACATTGTGCTGTATTTAATTAATTAACTCCTACTATACTCTATTGCCAACAGTCCATATTCAAATTCCTTGTAACTCAATTGTTTTTTTTTTTTTTTTAGCTGAGACCTTTTCACTCAATTGATATGCTTTCAACATTGAGGATTTTGTTTCTCCAAAAAAATTTTTTTTTTTGAGGATTTAAATTAAAATCAGTTCACACTGTAAATCTTTTCCTTTTTTCTCACATCTGCTAGATTATAGAGCTATAAATAGTGAATAATAAAGTAGTATAAAAAGTGAGTTTAAATAAGAATGAATAACAGCTAAACAATTCAACAAATATGACTTTTGTTGTGCAAAATATTGTATTTATAGCATTAGGCTTTGAATTCCTACTTATAGCATTGAATTATAAAGGAAAAAAAAAAAAATTTTAAGGCATACACTATTTTATAAACTCCTGATATGATGAATGAATGTTGGTTACAAAAATATAATGTTAGTAGTGAATTCAGGCAAAAATCAATCAATTGTTGATAAAAATATTATAAAATAATTTATGTACTTAGTATTGCTAAAAAAAAACTATATTAAACTATGATTTTTTTTTCTTGGATGAACTATTAAACTATGATTTGGGTCCTCTAGATCCGCAAAATGGTCCAAGATTCCCAATCTCTTTTAGCTTTACTACACACCGCAAATGCAGACATCCCTTTACATAAATGATTTATAATTAAGCTCAAATTAAACCCAAACCCACAGCAATGGCATCAAAAACCACAGCCATAGCCCATAAATAAACCCATTGACAAAAACCAAAACCTCCCCTACTTTTTTCGTTTTCCACGTTCACGCCCAGCCAATCACCCCTGAATTCTTCTCTTCACAATCTCACGCCCATAGTTTTCCAAAACCAGCTGGTCTTTCTTTTCTCCCAAACCCCATTTTTGACAACCATATATAAACACCAACAGCATACCTCTTTACCTTCAAACAAAACTCGATATTACCATAACAACAACAACAAAAAAAGAAAACCTTATCATTCTCATGGCTACTACTAATAACATAGGCTCAGTAACTACTCCAGCTCCAGTCCACCCAGCTTGCTCAAGCGGGACACTGGGTCGGCACCTGGCTCGGCGGCTAGTAGAGATCGGCGTGAGAGACGTGTTCTCTGTGCCCGGTGACTTCAACCTCACACTTCTTGATCACCTCATAGCCGAGCCGAACCTCAACCTTGTTGGCTGCTGTAATGAGCTCAACGCTGGCTATGCTGCCGATGGCTACGCGCGCGCCAAGGGCGTCGGCGCGTGCGTAGTTACCTTCACCGTTGGTGGGCTTAGTGTCATCAACGCTATTGCTGGAGCTTACAGCGAGAACTTGCCTGTGATTTGCATAGTTGGTGGGCCCAACTCCAACGATTATGGAACTAACCGGATCCTCCATCACACGATCGGGTTGCCTGACTTTTCTCAAGAGCTTAGGTGCTTTCAAACTGTCACTTGTAATCAGGTAAGACAAAGAGAAAGTCTGATCTTATTTTTTGGATTAAAATTTTACTGGGTCATATAAAAATTGTGTATGTGTTTGTTACAAATTTTACTAGGTTTTATAAAGTAATGTGTCACTGGATCACATGACCTTAATTTGTGAACTATGATCATGTTCGTTGTCACATTAGTCTATAAGCTTTTATTTTTAAGTTTGATGAGTTTAGGTGATGTTCAAGTGTAATGGGTGGTGTTTTATTTATGTGATGGATAATGTGGCAGGCGGTGGTGAATAACTTGGATGATGCGCACGAGCTGATAGACACGGCGATTTCGACTGCATTGAAGGAAAGCAAGCCGGTCTATATTAGTATCGGTTGTAATTTGCCAGGGATTCCTCATCCAACTTTCGGGCGGGATCCCGTGCCGTTCTTTCTAGCACCCAAGTATGGATCTCTCTCTCATGTTCAGATTTTTGGTTTTTGGAATTTTTGTGAATTTGATTAGTATTTCTTGAAATCTTGCGCCAAGATATGGCTCATTTAGATGTTATGAGTTCCAATAATTAAAAATATGTTTTATGTATTGGTTTACTTAGTAAGTGCGATGGTAAAGTGCAATTGGTGGATCATGGTTCATGGATGAAGTAGGAACAGTGTGAATAATGTTGATCTCGATGTATCTGGGACACAATTGAAGTAAATAGTTGTATGACTATTGAGTAAAGGAAGAAGCATACTTGCTAAGTTTTCTTTGTCAACTCAGGCATTTTAGTGTTTTAGTTGATGTTTAACTTCACATCTACAGAAACAGTTGGAACATATTTTGATGACAATGAACTTTCTTGACTAGTGTAAAACTCAAAAGAATTTGTATTCGGCCAATCAAGCTGTTTATTTTCTACGTTGCTCAACATTCCCCTTATGTTTGGATGGGGGGAATGAGGCGAGGCTTGGATAGAAGAGTAGAGGAGAATGGAAGATGACTACAATGTACTAAATTTTAGTATATTCCAGCCACCTTCCCCTTCCCCCTCTCCTTTCCTTCCATTCCAAACATTCCCTATATTTTTAGCATATCAATCCCATTTCGTTACTCATGGCAACATTTGATATTTTGAATAGATATACTTTCTAGCCAAATAGGAAGTGATGAACTCAAATCAAAACCAAGTTATCATATTTGACAATTTTGATAATATTGATTTCACATGATGTAACCATGAATTGTAGTTTTTTTTGTTTTGTTTTTTCTTCATGTAATGCTTGTGTCTGTCATTGTTTACAAAGTTTTAAAAGGGTAGAAGTTCTGAGGTAGGATTTAATTGCTTTAAATAATTGGAAGTAATATCTATGATAATCTTAGTGGCCACCCTTTTTAAACAGGGTAAGCAATCAATTAGGATTAGAAGCAGCTGTGGAAGCGGCCGCTGAGTTTTTGAACAAAGCTGTGAAGCCTGTGCTTGTGGGTGGCCCCAAGTTAAGGGTAGCGAAGGCGCAAAAGGCCTTTGTAGAACTTGCTGATGCCAGTGAATATCCAGTAGCAGTTATGCCCTCAGCAAAGGGACTGGTGCCAGAGCACCATCCTCACTTCATTGGGACGTATTGGGGTGCTATCAGCACCAGCTTCGTTGGGGAGATTGTGGAGTCTGCTGATGCTTATGTCTTTGCTGGCCCCATCTTTAATGATTACAGCTCTGTTGGTTACTCCTTGCTGATCAAGAAGGAGAAAGCAATTATAGTGCAGCCTAATCGTGTGACTATAGCCAATGGTCTATCTTTTGGCTGGGTTTTCATGGCTGATTTCTTGAGTGCATTGGCTAAAAGGCTAAAGAAGAACTGCACAGCTCATGAGAACTACAGCCGGATCTATGTTCCGTCAGGCATCCCTTTAAAATGTGAGAAACATGAGCCTCTTAGAGTTAATGTTCTCTTCAAGCACATTCAGGTAAGACACAAGAAACACTATCTAGAGCCATTCATTTTAGTCTTAGACTGGTTAAGGGTTGTGAAATGAAAACTCATTCAAGACGTTATGTTGTAAATTAAGAGTTCTATTCATTGAATTTCTAATATGGTTTGGTAGCATATGCCTGGCATTTTTTCGCCATTAATTTTTTTCCCCAATTCTTGGGATTGTTAGATTGTCCTGGTCCTTCAAACTTCTACCTTCTTATCATTTCTTCTTTTTCTAAATCATCCCCATAGAGGAAGTGTTTTAAGTCTTTATTATGATATCTTTGGTTTGTAATTTGAAACACGGCACAATTAAATAATCTTATGTAACACACAATTTCTTATCCTGTGTCTTTGTTCATGGATTTGCCATTTTTGGTTAATTCATCTATTGATTAAACAGGAGATGTTAAGTGGAGACAGTGCAGTAATTGCCGAAACTGGGGACTCATGGTTCAACTGTCAGAAGCTCCGCCTCCCTGAGAACTGTGGGTAAGCCAGGGTCTCGACTAAAGTCTTTACTCCTTCATGATTGAATACAATATTTTTATCAGCCGGAAGGGTGCCAATGTTTTATATGGATTGCATTTAGGTATGAATTCCAGATGCAGTATGGATCTATTGGCTGGTCAGTAGGTGCCACTCTTGGATATGCACAGGCTGCCAAAGATAAGCGTGTGATTGCTTGCATTGGTGATGGTAGTTTTCAGGTTAGTTATAATTTTGATATGAAATATTATAACAGGAGATGGGGATTAGGGACTTGGACCCTATTCACTGCCCCTGTCCCTACCAAGCAAATCTTTCACTGTCCTTGCTCCATCCCTGCTTTGGGACTTTGTGGAGATACCTGGCCTCCTCTGTTAACGCATTGCTAAACCTTGCTGTGGGATTTCTATTTTATGGAATATCAAGATGTGATCAAACAATTTCCACTTTATTTAGGTTACCGCTCAGGACATTTCAACAATGATTCGATGTGGACAAAGGACCATTATATTTCTGATCAATAATGGAGGTTATACAATTGAAGTAGAGATTCATGATGGCCCATACAATGTGATTAAGAACTGGGACTACACTGCCCTTGTTGATGCCATCCACAATGGCGAAGGCAAATGCTGGACTGCCAAGGTTAGTATTCGAGAAATCGAGTTCTAACAACTGTCTGAAAACCATGAACACATGCTTTATTTGATTTTTGCTTTTACTTTTAAGCTTCTAGCGATTATAACTGGTTTTGTTCTCATTTGTTTCGTTTTTACCACAAATTTTCTTGTTGAGCGTGCATTTTCAGAAGTATTCCTCCATTGTGCTCTGTCATTCATTCCTGAACTTATTCCAGATAATTTAAGAGTCACATGATTCCCAAATTCAAATCTTCAAGGATCTAAGTAGTATATATTATTTAAATATTGAAGCTCATGACCAAAAAAGATTGACTAATCCCAGAGGACTCAAAACGTCCCAGTCAGAGTCAAAAAGTTTGCAGAGCATTTGCTTGTAGTTTCTCTCATTTAGATATTTAAAAGATGCATTCTGGAACTTGAATCTTATAGCAATATATCATTTTGCTCCTGAATTATATTGATAGATTCAGTTGGTAAAATACAGGTACGTACAGAGGACGAACTGACAGAAGCAATTGCAACAGCAACAGGCGCACAAAAGGATTCTTTATGTTTCATCGAAGTATTTGTGCACAAGGATGACACCAGCAAAGAGCTGCTGGAATGGGGATCCCGAGTTTCTGCTGCTAATGGCCGTCCTCCAAATCCTCAATAATTTTTTATTGGCCTTACTACGAGTCCTTTTTGCAGAACTGAAATTGGTATTATGAGCTCTAATCCAGAACTATAAATTAATAAGAAAAGATAGTTTTGCTTGGGTTGCAAGGCATCTATACCAATCCTGTTGCCGCATCCTCCTTTTTGTTGTAAAAATAAAGTTTAATTGCTGTATGTTAGCATTGAACCTTTAAGAGCTTTTGTAAATGACTGAGTGTAACAATCTTGATGATGAATATATGCATGTATAATATTGATGGTACATGTTGTGGGAGTAGTTCCTTTTGGTTTCTATTGGTCCGCCCTTGATACGTGGCCCTTGGATTGTGGGTAACTTGGTGTTTAGGCTTTTACGAGGGAGGGTGGTTGAGTCTGTACTCCTGCAGAATGGGCCTAGGCATCCATTTCTGCCACTACCAATCAATCGTCAAACTTGTAACCTCAAAACCCATATCAGCCTTTTTTAAAATGAAGTGTCAAAAGGAGCAAAAGAAAAGGCAGATTATTTAGTAATTACTTTGCAAAATAAAATAGCAAGGAAATAAAAAGGATTGATTCTTTTTTACGTGTTTAACCTGCTGTGAGCTTGCTTTTTAGCTCTAGCAGACTCCAGATTATCGAAAGAAACCCAAGTCTACTGGGCCTAGGATTGACTTTCGAGTAGCCTTTTGTTAAGCTTTCGTGAAGAGCGAAGCTCCTTTTAGCTGGGTTTGCTCAAAAGAAGTCTTATGGGAGGGGTTCGGCTTGGACCCGATAGGATTCTGTCGTGTGTCCAGAAATTGACATACAGCAGCATCTCTTCGGGCCAGTTTATTGGGCCTAAGCCTCTCCCCCATAGGAGATGGTTTTTAAATATATATATATATATATATGTGTGTGTGTGTTGGGTTCAAGTCACATACGGTATAACTTTTGTTAAGTTACACATTTTTTACACCATAGATTACTAAAAAAATCTACAATCCGAATGTTCTGTGTAATGTGCATGTTCGATATTAGTTATTTTATTATACTCATATGCGTTATAATGTTTGGAAAATTAATTTCGGTTATGTATTATATGTCACTAAAATAATGAAGAAAAAAATTGTAATACAATATATCCATAAGTAATCATAATTAATTAGGCCCTAAAAATGCCACTACATGCTTGTTGAATTTTTTTTTATCAAGTGTACATGTATATTTGGCTCCTACATTTGACATTTTCAATACAAAAATTCTTATTATTTCTTTTCCATTTTGTAGGAGATTTTTTTTTTTTTTTTTTTGATTCATATCTTAAGTTTAATTTTACAAAAATTTGTGTTTGTGTTTGTGTGCATGTGTGTGTTTCAAAAAAAAAAAAAAAAAACGCTCTTTGTCTTCCCTAAACATACCTTTTACAAACCTCAAATGTCGCTAAAGCACTGTATCAAGCTTTGATAGTATTGTTGAGTGTTTTATATTATATGCACTTAAAATCAAAGCCAATTTCATACTCTTCTTAACATTCTCTCTCTCTCTCTCTCTCTCTCTCTCTCTCTCTCTCTCTCTCTCTCTCTCATTTTCTTTTGGCCCTTCAATATTTTTGTGAGACTGGAATATAGAAAATAACAAGTGTTATAACATGAAAAACATTGAATAGAGAACCTTTCATTTTTGAAATTAATGAATTTAAAAGTAGAAAAGTTCAAGAAGATAGAAAATGGGGTGGAACCAAATCTCTTAATCTTTTGCATTTATGGCCTAAACTGGCCATTGATAAGAGATGGCATGAAGTGAAAGGCTAAATGAAATATTACTCATACAAAGTGCCACATGACAAAACATCATGCTCTCTCGCATGGTAGTAATGAGTTGTATACCACATCGATCGAGAACCTAGCTACATATTGGGGATGTAGCTGCTCAACATGGTAGTGCCTTGGGAAAAATTGCTTACCAAGAACTAATCGGCATTGGGTGCAAGTTTCAAGACAATCACATCCGTCTTGAAAAGTGGATCCCATCTAGTTAGGAATCTATTTCAGAAAGGCCCCACCCACTTGAAAAGCCTCCCCACCATCATGATTGCCCCTCTAAGGTAAGTCTATAAATAGGGGTCGAAGGAGTGAGATAAGGGGGGTTGGAAAAACAGAAGGTGAGAGACATACACGAGAGAGAATTGGGAGGAACAACAAAAGAGGAAAAGCTCACCAGTAACTTGGGGAATCCTCGAGGGATATACAAAAATGGGTAGGGGGATATGGGCTAGACCAAAAAACTCTGACATTTGGGCCACTAGATTAGCCAGAAGGGGTCTTCCTATTGCAAGAATCCCATTACCCACATTATATGAATAAATTGGGGGCCTGTCCTTAGGGCTAACGAGTCACCTTGGGGAAACAGGCTCACACGTGTACACCCAAATATATATATATATATATATATATATATATTTTCTCTTCTTTTTCTTTTTTCAATTGGTATGAATTATTTAGTCTACATATGCAGCCAACATGTCCTGATATTTAAGGGAGAAGATCAATTTTCTTATGGTCACCATTTTCATGTAAAAAGAAAACTCCATACATCTTTGCTTAGTCAAAATTCTACTTTCTTGAAAATAATTTATCCTTGTATATATTATATCTGTAGGTGAAGAAAATACGATTGAGAGCTTCTTATCCTATAAGCGGTGTAGGCTTGTAAGGATAATCAGTAAGGTGGTTGGATTGTTGTATCTTGGGGTTGACACACATAATTTCTAGTCTACTAAACCGAAAATTCCGTATATGGTCTGTATTATCTCAAGAGAGCGACCTAGTCCATGCCTCAACTCCGTCACCTAAAAACTTCTTAGAATTGATGGTAATTTTGTTTATCATGTAATGAGATTATTTTAAAGTACCATCAAAGTAATATCTCTCAACTTGTTCTCTAATTTTATGGTGAAATCTAATTTATGTGATATGTTATTATTTAAATGATAATTTGAAGATTATGAAATTCAATTTATTTATTTTATTAAGGCTAAAATGCAAAACTCGCCCTCTAAATTTCACAACTTTTCATTTCAGTTTGTAAGTTTGTATTTTGTCATTTCAGTCCTCTAAGTTCAATTCTCCTCATTTCATCTTTTGTTAACATTCCATTCATGTCTACCACTAACCATATTTAATTTTTATTTAATTATTTATTTCTTATGTTAAAAACCGTTTTTTTTTTTTTAAAACCCCAAAATTAACCCCTACTCACATCAAAAGAACCAAAAAAAAAAAAAGTCCTAAAACTTCAATCAAACAGTAATAAATTCATACAAACCCACCAACAAACTCAATGCTATATTTCTTTAGTCTCTAAATCCACTACGCCTATACACTAATCTCTTTCCTTCTCAAACCCCAAAACCCCCGCCCCAAGAAATCGCCAATAGCAACCACAAAGCTCAGATACTGAAAGAAGAAAGAACAATCGAGAGGGAGCTTATCAAGGCAATCACAACTAGGAAGCTCAACCCGTTGAAGCCCAACTCGGGACGGTCTGTACCTATTGGCAAATACTACGTGTGTGTTTCGTATCACGAGGAGTCTGACTTCAGTTGCAGAGTCTGGGAGTGGCACGGGCACATGGTGTTTTACAACGATGAAAATGGGTACACGCAAGAGTGCATGTATGGGAATTACTTCGAGAGAATGATGATGATGATGAGGAAGGTGTTTAGGGATGAAAGCGATGAAGAAGATGAAAGTCATGAGGAAAGGATTTCAGGGTTGATTTCTAGGAGAAGCCATAGATTGATAGGAGAAGCCATGAATGGTGAAGTTTTAAGCCCCTCCACCAACAAAAAATGGTGTCACCAACTACAAAAATATCGATATTCCTCCAATGGAGTTGGGCGTGAAATGGTCTTGTTTTTTTTTTTTTTTTTTTTTTTTTTTTTCTACAATGAAGTGGGAGAAGAGAGAAAACCGAAGTGTGGCAACTCGCAACTGATCATGGATTCATAATTTTTTTTCCTAATGGAATCATGGATTCATGATTTTTGTGGGTTGGTAGGTTTTATTTTTTTTATTTTGAATGTTTGAACAAATGCTACTAATTTGAATAGTTGTCTCTTAGAAATTGTGATTGAGATAAATGGGAACTAACTTGGAAAAAAAAAAAGGATATGTGGTAATGCCTAAATTTAAGAAATATAGATCAAAAGTTATAGTAATGGT
Source organism: Quercus suber (assembly GCF_002906115.3). Classification (NCBI taxonomy): domain Eukaryota; kingdom Viridiplantae; phylum Streptophyta; class Magnoliopsida; order Fagales; family Fagaceae; genus Quercus; species Quercus suber. Next base: position 195,216 of record NW_027070111.1, read on the forward strand.
TTTATAGTAGAATTGTTTTTTTATTTCTTCAAATTCAAAATAAAGAAAAGGAGATTTGAGAAGGGGAAAAAACCATAAATGTGAGAATAGGGTAAGGAAACTGAAAATTCAAGGAAAAAAATGTGAAAAAAAAGAAAAGAAACCGGTATGTCTTTTTTTTTTTTTTGGGAGAATGAAATCGGTATGTCTCGTTGATAAAGTTAAAAAAAAAAAAAAAAAAAAGGGTGAAACATGGTGACATTCTTTTTTAAAGTAGAGTTGTTTTAAAGACATGAGTTAGTGGGACAATGGTCTTATTTTGTAGGCAAAGTTTTAAGTGGAATTAAATATGTATTTTTATTTTGTTGCCCTCAAGTTTTGTCAAACTTAAACTTAAGGTGCAGGTGTGTTTTTAAAACATATAAAAGTCCAGTTTTAAGAAAGAGAATTTTATGAGGTGTTGTTTGACGTCATTGACCTTATTCCTAAAACATTTGTAGGAGAAATTATTAGTTATTGAATAAGGTATTTTTGACCTACAAAAAAGTTTAGATCAAATTGGGGAATTATGTTATATATATATATATATATATGAATTTGGCATGTGTTAGTAAATCATTTTAGGAAACTTTTAATAGAAAAATGAAAAAATTATTATTAATTTGACAGCTTTTTTCAATTCTTCATTAAAAGTTTCTTAATATGTTAGTAAACTATTTTAATAAACTTTTATGAAAAAATAAAAAAGTAATTACTGATTTTATAGCTCCTTTTATAGTGTCATCCGTCGCTCCTTTCGTTCTCACCTGGTTGCACTTTTCCCAAATACTTGAAACTGTGAGTAGAAATTGACTTCGGGTTTTTGAGAGGAAAGATTTACATTTATTTGTTTTGAAGAAGGGGACCAATCTATGGTACACTTTAGAGGCTGTTGACTTTAGTAAGGTAAAGACAAAGGCGTAGTTGAGGTAACTTATCTTGGTGACAAACTTAGGAACCAATTATAAGCTAGGTTTTTACTTAAATTATCCATTATTATTATTATTATTATTTTTACTTTTACACAAACTAGTGTAGCCTATGCATATAGGTTTAAATTATACATGGTGTTAGTTTACATTTTTTTTTAAACCATACATTTTTAAAATATGTAATGGTCTATCATTATATATATATATATATAAAATTTTAATTTTAATTAGTTTTACATTCTCAATTTTTGCACCCAATAATTCACTTGCAACAAATATAAAAAACTTAAATAGACATAGGGCGGAAAATTGGATTCCAATTGAAATCCAATTTAGAATCTAATTAAATTTGGACTCTTCGATTTTCGCGCTTAATAATTTACTTGGCATAAAATTAAAAATTAAATAAGACATGTGGTGCAAAATTGAGAATCCAACTAAAATCTAATTGGATTTTCTCTCAGCTATATATATATACACACACACTAGTTTCTAACCTCATGCATATACATGAATACATTTAAAGATATACAAAAAAAATGCATAATATAATTCCTATATATATATAATTTAAGTACTATTGATAGTCATTCTTATATTCTGTTAACTCTTTAAAAAGTCTTGTAAGAATATTGCTAGGTAGAAATGTAAACGGTTCATATTTATTTATTACTTCTTAATTTTTGTTATTGTGAAGCAATTTTTTTTTTTTTTTTTTAATTTTACAATTCATCTATTCTAGATTCTTTGGTTTTTATACTCAATAACTCACTTTGATGAATATTTATGATTCTAAAATTAGGAAATAAAACTATCTCTAAAAATAAATAATTTAGGATACACAGCGCAAAATTGGACTCCAATTTGAAATTTTAATTGGTCTTTCTCTTTTATATATATATATATATATAGACTAGCATGTAACTCTTGCAAACGTATGGATGCGTTTAAAATTAAGCAAAATTTATATTATACAAATATAAATAATTAGTTAAATTATTAAAAAAATAGCATGTAACATATGCATAGTATAGATACATTTAAAATTAAACACATTTTTTATTATAAAAATATAAATAATTAGTCATTTAAAAAAATAAACGTAATTAGTCACATATTAAAATTCTTACCTAAATTTAATACTACTTATGATAATTTTTTTTATAATTTTTAATAAGATAGAACGTGTTGTGATTTTTATTGAGTATATGTGATTTTTTATTTATTTATAAATTTTATAGTTCATTAATATTATATTCTTAGCATTTTGCACTCATTAACTCATTTGACACAAAGATTAAAAAACTTAAGTGGATAATTATAGTGTGATCCCCACATAAATTTAGACACATGATGCAAAATTAGATTCTCAATTCTAATTCTAATTAAACTTTCTCTAAGTTTTACCTATATATATATATATATAATCTATTAAAAAAAAAAGCAATTCTCAAAACTTAACTAATAAATAACATGATATGCGTGTGTGTTTGACACCAGCTTATAAGCCATTATCTTGTTTTATTAACTTTTATATGTAATTTTTTAAAATCTCAAATTTTCTTACATTTTTTAATCACTTTTTTTTTTTTTTTTTGGGAAAAGAAATCACCCTTTTAAAATATAAGTATAATTTAGTAGACTTTCGACAAAGAATTAAATAAATTATACCCAACCAGACAAGCATGCTATAGTTGGTATGCACTTCCCCTGGTAGACGCAGCGACCAATGGGGTGAGGCAGACAGCCACTCATTCAAATCTTACTCCTCCCATTGTAGGCTTCGGCCACAGGCTGGACCACCCAAATCTAGGTACTCATTTGTTAGTTGAGCATAAATTTGCAACATGCGCTGTTTTTTGGTGGACTTGGAACCGTTGGATTTTATGTGGGATCTCTTCTTATTGTGGTCCCTATTTTGACTTACGGTATTGGGCTTTGTTGCTCACAATATGACATTGATCAAAATGCCCATGCTACTAGTGATCCTGGGTCATTGGGCTTGAGCTCTTAAGTGTTGGAGCCCAAAGAAAAATGGAATAGAACAGATGACAAAGGACAATTTTTTGTTTTTTAGAAAGGACAAAGGACAAAAATTGGATTCAATATCTTATGTATAATAGTAATATATAAGGCTCTTAAATTAAATTCAAACACATATTTGTATTAAATTTAATTTTTTTTAAATATAATATGTAGGGTTACGATTTGTAGCCCAAGCTCAAAAGAGGTGGAATGTGAGCCCAATAAGCCTAATACAATGAATTTGTAGAGAATGGGTGAAAGAGTTAGGCTATTTGTGAATTAAACAATGGCTAATAAGGATTTGAAAAACGAGTAAGTACAAAAACACACTTAGAACTTGATTAAATTGGTGTCCGAAGAGATGAACTATGAACTGAACTACTATTTCAGAAAGTTAATACAATTCTTAGGGCTACAGTAAATCTTTTTCTCTCTCCCTTTCCTCTTCTTTTTTTCGATCCCTCTCTTATAAGGGATCTTTTACATTATATAATTTTTCTTCAGACCATCTTGATCGTACACCTATTAATCATCTAAACATTCACTCGAGTATATGTCTCATTAGGCGTCTTCTTTGGCTCTCTATGCTTGGTGGTGGTTCAGATTGCACTATTCAGGGGTCTTCTCCACATAAATGTGGCCAGAAAAATTGTTGCAGTGCATTAAATGCGGTGGTAGCAGCTTTTCTTTTTAATATTTCTGTATTCTTATTATCTTTACACGTGCCTGAAGTTCATCCTCATCGTTGGAACTTCCTAGAAGATCACCTAAATCGCTTCAGTACTTGCTTGGCCAATATTTATCGTATCCGAGAAGGATATACTCCTCGGACTATGTTCTCCCATCCTTTACTTATGTGATTTTCCACTATGGGGTCTCTCCCAATCATTTACTCCTCCTCAGACATACCCACATTTTCAAATAGGGCCTAAGGCCCAATATACAAACTTAGGCTTTTATCCCCACAATAGCCCCTCAAAATTTTAATTTTTCTTTCGCATCCGAGGAGAAAAAATGGGATTTTGATTTGCCACAGAAATAAGGGCTAGAAATGTAAAAATACCCCAGTTTACACGTGTGGGAGCATAGATTTAGACACTTCATCATTGCTACTAACATTTCGGAATTTGCGAAGCATCATTAATTGCTCCAAGCGACGCTATGTCTTTGGCATCCAACAGTGAACCAATGATCCAGCGAATGACATTTTTCCTCGGTTTCAGCGGAATAACTCCCATTCATTTTCTGGCCCTTATATAAAGTCTCAAAGGATATCATTTCTTTTTTACTTCACAATTTCTCAGACTCTTCAGCGAACTCAAGCATTCAAACTTACAAAGATTATCAAATCATCAATCTTATTTCTTCGAAAATCCTTGAGAATTCTTCTAAAGATTTCAAGGATCAAGTTCCAACTCGATTCGTGTAAGTTCTAACTTCTTCGAACCCTTCTTTATCTCTTCGGCCAGCTTCCTCGGCCTTTAAATTCCCATTTCCCAGTTGCCATTTTTAGTGCTTCCCCCTTTTTCGCTTATCCAAAATGGGTAGATTTAAGTATTTAGTTGATAGTCCTGCTTTGATAAAGACATTTAAGGAAACCTATGACATACCACAGGAAGTAAACCTGAGGTATTGTCCCCCAGAAGGAATAAACACTGACCGAGAGGTAGGAGAGATTATAATCCCAATGATAGCCTTTATAGAGGGGAGAATGACTCTCCCCATGGGTTGCATTACTAGAGATTACCTATGTAACCATAGAATTTGTCCCTACCAATGCGCACCTAACCTCTTTAGGATCTTAGGAGTAGTTGATGCTTTAAACCAACACTTGGGCTTGGGGTTCACCTGGCTAGACGTAGTCCATATGTACAAATGCCACCAACAAAAAGGGGCAGGATTTTACCTTAAATCCCGATCCGACATCGTCAGGCTCATTTTCTGTCTTCCCAAGTCTACTAAAGGGATGAAAGACGACTACCTGATCATCTTGGGAGCATGGCATGACGGTCTTTATTACCCAACCCAGGCAGGAGAGTCAGGTGGGATATCTTAAATTTAGGTTCCCTAACAATAGATTTAGGGTTTTCATCATTAGCGTTGTTTTTCTTCTCTTCCTATCAATAGTTTACTTTAAGTTTTTGATTATGCTTAGCTCTGTTATGGTGTTAACAGATAGAAGGCACGTTGCTCCTCGGCTCAGCCTAACTAACGTTGCCGCGCTTAACTAGCTATTAAGATTAGAGATCTTTGTAAGTGAAGACGGGTAACTTCAGGCCGTCCACCTTGTTTTGGACTTCAAGCCTCTTTCAGACACGTTTCAACCGGTGGGCAACGCTATAAGGCAGGGAGACCATCGGATAAACCGAATAGATGTATCTCGACCCAACTTTCTAGCTCCGTTCGATCTTCCCCCCATACCACATCCTATACCGAAGGGTGTACCCTTGCTTGTACCTTCAGTTCAACAGATTCCCCTTGAAGTAGTTGCAGCAAGAGAAGGAGTTGCTTCCTCAACCTCTTCACTCGAGGAATAGATTGACAAGTTCCATTTTGAAGGAGAGGCATTTAGGGAGGTTCAAGTGATTCCACTCTCGGACACCGAGGAAGAGACTGATAGGCATTCCAGCATCCATGCCCCTGTTTTAATAACTGCCCTTCTAGACGACTCTTCGAAAGAGGAAGAAGGAATGGCTTTGAATACAGGGAGCAAGAGTCTAAGAGATCTTATGAAGGCAAGGAATAAAACACCTGTGCCTAAAGAAACTAGTAAGTCCTAGCCCACTGTTAATCTTCCCCCACCCCCTCCTCAGCTTCCTACTAACCTCAACCTGAAGCCAATCCCTAAGCTAAAGAAGAAAAGGCCTAATGCAACTCTTGAGGAAGGTGAGGTGGTACCCTCAAAAGGAAATAAACAGAAGAAAGTGGTTAAGGATCAACGGAACAAGAGGACTTCGTCTGTTGAAAGCCGAGAGGACTCTCTTGCCGCTAATGTGCGCCGAGGACAGTGCATCTGGTCCCCTAAGCTAGAATTGGATGGTACCCCCCTTCCTTGGGACACCTCAATCAGGAATTATAAAGGGGGGTGGGCAGGTCTTATTGTTGAGGCTCTAGAGCAACCACTTCTCCTACCAAAGGATATGGATGCTTACAGGCGCTTCAGCCAACACGAACTCTTCTTATCCCTTAAGAGGGACTTGGCCATGGTAAATGATTTGATCCGTTTCTCCAAGTAAATTGTTGGTCATTTTTATTCGTCCATTTTCTTTATTTATATTAAATTTTTTCCCATTTTGTTATGCAGATTACCCAACAAGTTTATGTGGCCGAGGAATGGAATAAAGACGCTCACAATGAAGCCAAGGCGGAGGCCCATCCCTGTCCGAGGTTGAGAAATCTTTGGGAAATCTTAAGGAAGATTACGCTAAGCTGTCCGACAGCTAAAAGAGGCGATAAGGGCCAGGGACAGTCTCGATGCAGGCCGAAGATCAATGCCGGCAGTTGCATATGACTGAGATTAATCTGGAAACAAAGAGACAAATGGTGAAGGATCTTCGAGCTGAGCTTCAGAAAGCCATAGAAACTGCCTAGCTGGCCAAGGAGGCAGTCAAGGCTGAGAAGCAGGCGGCCTATAAGCTTGGGGTAGAGGAGACTCAAGTCAGACTCACAGAGGAGCTATCTGCAGTATGTAGGGACTACTGTGACGTATCTTGGGGTAAAGCCCTTAATGCTGCTAAGGTCCCTACAGATTTTGACTTGAGGCAATCTGAGAGTGTCTACTACCATCCTGATATTTGCGAAATCCCAAGTCCTGACCCATCTCCCTCTAAACAACTTCCAGAGGCATCGGAACAGCCCTTGGTCGGCCAAGTCCCTCCTGCCCTTCCTGAAGTTTCTAAGGAGTTTGATCAAGCTGGTAGCCAAGGCAAGCAAGCTGGGGATCCTCAAGATAAGGGTAAAGACTTGGGTAAGAAGAAAACTCCTTCTGAACCCAAGGACCGAGCCCCAGATGCTGCTGCCACCCAATCCAGCCAGACTATTGATCTCGTAGTCTCCACAAAGAAGGCTTAGATACTAGGACTTTTATTATTATTATTATTATTATTATTATTATTATTATTGTGTTGTAAGGAACTGAAAAATACTATCTTTTTGATTAATGAAAGCGTGCTTCTTTTATTTTCTACATTTTCATTGCACACCTTATAAAATTTATTATTATTGCAAGTAATGTTAACCTGTAACTATCTTAATCTGAGCAAGCTCAACAACAATATTTTGCTAATGATGCAGATAACTTAGATAAATATGGGCAAAAATTGGGTCATATAAGAATTGTTAACGAACTTATTAAGTAATGAAAGGTATAAAGGTCTTATATATTCTCTAATACTTAAGTAAATAATTAAAGACTTTACCTGAACTGGATTATGTACAGAACTTACAAAGGATACCGTGGAGTGTTAATCTTTAAACCAAGTATATGGTCCGAGAAGTCTAACATGGTTGAAGATCCATTTCAGCGTTTATGAAAGTTGTTATGGAGTGTTAACTAACTCATATCATCTGGTCTGAAGACTTCAGGCATGATTGAATTTAAGTTTAAACACTTATAAGAATTGTAATGAAGTGTTAACTAACCCATATCATCTGGTCCGAGGACTTCAAGCATGATTAAATTTAAGTTTAAATACTTTTCCTAAAACCTTTATGTAATAAATAAACATAGTGATCAAAGAAAAAACTTGTTTAATAATAATAATAATACCTTTTAGGGTTGTTTACATTCTAGGGACATGGTATTACATGACCATCTAAGTCTTCCAAAAAATATGCCCCAATGCTAGCTCCTGAGGTAATACGATATGACCCGTCCCAATTAGGTCCTAATTTTCCCCAAGCTAGGTTATTTGCAGTGCCCATAACTTTCCTAAGCACTAGATCACCGGGTGCTAAAGGCCTTAGCTTTACGTTGACATCATAACTTTGTTTGAGCTTCTGTTGATAATATACCAATTGGACCATTGCATTTTCCCTCCTTTCTTCAATCAAGTCCAAATTTTTCTCTAGCTGCTCATTATTACTACTCGGACTGAATGAACTAGTTCTTAATGTTAGGAAACTAGTTTCCAGAGGGATAACAACTTCAGCCCCATAAGTCATTGAAAATTGGGTCTCCCTAGTAGACCTATGAGGCGTAGTTCTATATGTCCAGAGGACATGTGGTAGTTCTTCCACCCATTTGCCCTTCGTGTCATCTAGTTTCTTCTTTAGTCTATTTACTATAACCTTGTTAACAGCTTCCACTTGCCCATTCCCCTAGGGATAAGCAGGGGTGGAGTATATGTTCGTGATTCTCAATTCAGAACAATAATTTCTAAACGTTTTACTGTCAAACTGTAGGTTGTTGCCCGAGATGAGGGTATGAGAAATCCTAAACCGAGTGACAATATTTTTTCAGACAAACTTCTTTGCGTCCACGTCTCTGATGTTAGCTAGAGGTTCGGTTTCAACCCATTTGGTAAAATAATCTATACCGACTAGAAGATACTTCTTGTTTCCTATTACTTTAGGGAATGGACCCACAATATCTAAGCCCCATTAAGTGAATGGCCACAGGTTGGATAATGGATTAAGAATTCTCCCTGGTTAGTGTATGTTTGGTGCAAACCGTTGACACTGATCGCACTTTTTAACATATTCATGGGCCTCATTTTGCATATTTGGCCACCAATAGCCTTGGATAATGGCTCCATATGCCAAGAATCTGCCTCCAGTATGGCTTCCACAGATTCCTTCATGTAACTCCTTAAGGAGTGATTCAGCTGCTTCAGGATGTATACACAATAAATGCGGCCCTGAAAAGGAACGCTTGTATAATTTCTGGTTCTCGGATAGCCAGAATCTAGTAGCCTTCCTCTGAACTTTGTTAGCTTCTAACCTTTCTTCAAGCAAAGTATCCTCCTTCAAGAATTGAATTATAGGGTCCATCTAACTCGGCTCAGCTCTAATTTGATGAACTCAGACTGCCTCTTTTCTTATCTCTGTGGGTTTGTGCAAGTCCTCAACGAGGATAACTTGAGGCAGATTTTATGCCGAGGAAGTTGCAAGCGTGGCCAAAGAATTAGCATGTGCATTACCATTTCTAGGGATGTGCAGCAAGTTAAAAGATTCGAACTCAGATTGTAGACATATAACTTGGCTTAAGTACCCTTGCATTCTTTCATCTTTTGTCTCAAATTCCCCTTTTCCTTCACTGACGACTAGTCTTGAGTCCGAGAACACTTCTATTAACTTTCCTTCTATTCTTTGACTCATTGTCATTCCCATCAATAGAGCTTCATATTCAGCCTTATTATTTGTGGCCGTGAAACTCAGCCTTAATGACTTTTTAATAACGATCTTCTCAAGGGATATTAGCACTAGCCCCATTCTAAAATTTTTTTGATTTACTGCACTGTCGACATACATCTCCCAGAATGAGGGGCCTTGTTGAGAGATCATGCCAATCGATTTTTCATCCATGTTCTATACTGGTTTCAATTCTTCTAACGAAGGCTTAGTGAACTTGGCCATTAGATCCACGAGGACTTGTCCCTTTGTGGAGGTACAAGGCATATACTTGATGTCAAAAGCCCCTAGGACAATACCCTATTTAGCTATTCTCCCTGTGTAGTCAGCACTTCTGAGTATAGTTTTAAGCGAAAGTTGGGTAAGAATAACAACCGTATGTGCTTGAAAATAATGAGGTAACTTCCGTGTACCAAGCACTACTGCTAGGATGGCTTTCTCCAGTGGCAGATAACAAATCTCGGCCTCATGCAGTGACTTACTCACGCAATAAACTGGCCTTTGCACACCACGGTCCACTTGTACCAACACCAAACTTACAGCATAAGGAACCATAGCAATGTAGGCAAACAGGACTTCATCTGACTCAGGGCTGGACATGATTGGTGGCCAAGCTAGATAGTCTTTAAGTTGCTGGAAGCTAAAGCACATTCTTCAGTCCACTTAAATCCTTTCCACTTATTGATCAGCAAGAAGAAAGGTCTACACCTATCTGTTGATTGAGAGATAAATTGGTTTAAAACAGCAGCCATTCCAATCAACTTCTGGACCTCTTTGGGATTCCGAGGTGGTTGCAAATTGTTGATGGCCTTTATTTGATCGGGGTTGACCTCAATTCCCTTGTGAGTTACCATATAACCCAAGAATTTGCCCGATCCTACACCAAACAAGCATTTGGAAGCATTTAGTCGCAACTTGTACCTTCTAAGAACTTTAAAAATGTTTCCAAGATCCTTCACATGCTCAGAAAAAACCTTACTTTTCACCACCATGTCATCTATGTAAATCTTAATACTCTTACCCAACTGCGGCTCAAACATCCTCGTCATCATTCTTTGGTAGGTGGATCCCGCATTTTTCAACCCAAATGGCATCACTTTGTAGTGGTAGTTCCCAATAGGGGTGACAAAAGCAGTCTTCTCTTGATCATCTAGGACTAAAGGTATTTGGTGATAACCTTGAAAAGTATCCAGGAAACTCATCCGATGATGGCCAATAGTGGCATCCACTAGCTGGTCAATTTTAGGCATAAGGAATGGATTCTTAGGGCAAGCCTTATTCAAGTTCGTGAAATCTACACACACTTGCCATTTTCCATTCTTCTTCTTCACCACCACAGTATTCGCTAGCCACTCAGGATAAAAAACTTCTTTAATAGCTCAAGCTTGTTTGAGTTTCGTTACTTCCTCTCGCACTGCATCAACGTGCTCTTTGGATGGGCACCGAGGAGGCTGTTTCCTAGGGGTGATCAATGGGTTGACCTTTAAGTGGTGACATATGAATTCTGGATCCACCCCCGGGGCTTCATAAGCATTCCAGGCAAATACATCAATGTTTCTTCTAAGGAATTCTATCAGCTCTTCCTTCTCTTGAAGAGGTAACTGAGATCTAACCTGAAAGAACTTCTCCGGATCGTCTCTGATAGCGACTTTTACCAAATCTTCACACCTTGCCCCCTCGGCTGAATTATCAGTGGGCAAAGCCAGAGGTTTTAACTGTTATAAATCCTTTCTAGCATGGGCCGAGGACTCAACCTCGGGCTTATGTTGGATGGTAGCCACTAAGCATTGTCTGGCCATAGATTGATCTCCCAAAGTTTCATTTACCTAACCTTCAGATGGATACTTAACCTTCTGATGCAGAGTAGAGGAAACAGCCCCTAGTGTATGAAGCTAGGGTCTAGCTACGATTGCAGTATATGGTGAATACGCATTTATAACAATAAAATCTACCTCTATTATTTCTAGACCAGTCTGCATAGGTAGTCGTATTTGGCCCTTCGGGATAACAACTTTTCCGTCGAAACTTATCAAGGGGAAACTATAAGGTGTTAAATCATCAGGTTTTAAGTTCAGTCCCTTATAGAGATTAGGGTATATTATCTTAGCTCCACTGCCTTGGTTCACCGTTACCCTCTTCACATCATACCCCTCAATTCTGAGGGTGATTACCAAAGCGTCGTCATGGGGTTGGATGGTTTCAATCTTATCTTCGTCCGAGAATCCTAGAATTGGTGGAAGATCCATTTTAGCCCTCTTTGGATCTTGATTAACGTCTCCTATGGATAGACAGGCTACGGATATTACACTGGATGGGCGAGATCCTATTCTCCTAGGTGCAGTGAAGATGATGTTGATAGTTCCCAAGGGAGGTCTTGAAGAAACATCTCTTTGAGATTCTGAGCTTGCCTGGCTCCCCTGACCACTGAAATGTTACAGGAGTTGTTTTAACTTACCCTTACGGACAAGCTGTTCTAAGTGATCCCAGAGACTTCTACAATCTTCTGTGGTATGCCCATGATTCTGGTGATATTAGCAATAGAAGTTATGATTACGTCTTTCAGGATTTCCCATCATCTTATTCGGTCGTTTGAAGAACATTTCATTTTTAATCTTCTCCAAAACTTGATGCACTGGTTCTCGGAATACGGTGTTGATTGCTTGAAGATTCGCCGATCCTGATTGTCCAGCAAAATCTCTCTATGGTCTGTTGTTACTGTAATGATCTGACCTGAAGTCCCTCCTTTCTTGAGGGATAACTTTATCCTTCCCTTTCCCTTGCTGTTGATCCTCTTCAACCCTTTTATACTTATCAATCTTGTCCATCAGTTGACGCACACTAGTGACAAGTTTTTCAGTCAGAGATTTCCTCAAACCATGGCTAGTAGGGAGGCCGAGCTTAAATGTATTGAGGGCCACTTCGTCAAAATCATCATCCATCTTATTAAACATCTCCCAGTACCTATCTGAATACGTTTTCAGGATCTCACCCTCTTGCATGTTCAAGGATAGCAAGGAAGCTAAGGGCCGAGCGACTCTTCGACAGATGACAAAACGGGAACCAAATGTTTAAGTAAGCTCTTTGAAGGAGCTAATAGAATCTGCTTTCAGGCTGTTGAACCACCTCATCGCAACTGGTCCTAGACTGGAGGGGAAAACCTTACACATCAAAGCTTCATCCTTGGAATGGAAAACCATTCTTTGGTTGAAATGGCTCATGTGTTCCACGGGGTCTGTTCGACCATTATAGATAGTAAACATTGGCTGATGAAAACGACGGGGAAGTTTTGCCTCTTCAATCCTACGTGTGAAAGGCGATCTGGAGATTTGGTTTAGGGCCTTGCTTATAGCGTCATTCCCTATGCCTCCATATGACGGGCTTCAAGGTTGCCGTTTACGATAGTGTTCATCTTCATAGGAAAAGGATTCACTAGTTGGGGTTCGAGACCTCCACCTATAATTAACATCTTGTTCGTCATCAGAATTGTCATCAGAGTTCGAAGAAGTCCGCTTCCTTATTGCATGGCGCAACTCCTTTTTTAACCGATCAATCTCTAGTTGCATGTTCATGTTATTCCCTGCATAAGACATATGACTTCCACCTCGAGATTGGTTTCGGTCAGTATGTGTGGTATGCACACTACCTTCACAATCACCTCTCTGCTCCAGGTTGAGAAAATGATTAATGTGTTAGGATGCCCTGGATTCTACCGGTTGTTAACCTGGTTCAGCCATCGTCAACTGTTGCTCTCACTCTTGCTCAAGCTCTCTCCACAAACGCCGCCAATCGTAGGGTTACGATTTATAGCCCAAGCCCAAAAGAGGTGGGATGTGAGCCCAATACAATGAATTTGTAGAGAGTGGGTGAAAGAGCTGGGCTATTTGTGAATTAAACAACGGCTAATAAGGATTTAAAAAATGAGTAAGTATAAAAACACACTTAGAACTTAATTAAATTGGTGTCCAAAGAGATGAATTATGAACTGAACTACTGCTTCAGAAAGTTAATACAATTCTTAGGGTTACAGTAAATATTTTTCTCTCTTCCTTTCCTCTTCTTTTTCTCCATCCCTCTCTTTTGAGGGATTTTTTACATTATATAATTTTTCTTCAGACCATCTTGATCGTACACCTGTTAATCATCTAAACCTTCACTCGAGTATATATCCCATCAGGCATCTTCTTTGGCTCTTTGTGCTTGGTAGTGGTTTAGATTACACTATTCAAGGGCCTTCTCAACATAAATGCGGTTAGAAAAATTGTTGCAGTGCATTTAATGTGGTGGTAGCAGCTTTTTCTTTTAATATTTCTGTATTCTTATCATTTTTACACGTGCCTGAAGTTCATTCTTATCGTTGGAACTTCCTGAAAGATCACCTAAATCATTCCAGTACTTGCTTGGCTGATATTTATTGTATCCGAGAAGGATACACTCCTCAGACTATGTTCTCACATCCTTTACTTACGTGATTCTCCACTATGGGACCTCTCCCAATCATTTACTCCTCCTCAGACATACTCACATTTTTAAATAGGGCCCAAGGCCCAATATACGAACTTGGGCTTTTATCCCCACATAACATATTTTGTGTTTAATTAGTCGATACAATTAAGTGTTTATTTATTTTTTAGAAGTTTTTAGAAGAAGTATTTGAATTTAATTGAGGAATCTAAGATATATAAGGTAATATGTTGAATACAATTTTTCTGTCACAATTTTTGTGTCTCACTTTATATTTACTAATTGTATTTTAAAAATTTTTTCTTATACAATAATCCAGGTTTAAAAATGGAAAAAAAAAAAGAAAAAAGAAAAAAAAAGAAAAAAGAAAACTCATATACATGGTAAGAGCACCCGCATTAGATGTGCTAAATGTGCCAAATGCCAAATATTTGGCACATTTGGCACACCAAACACAAAAAACTCCCTTTATCAGATGTTCTAAATGTTATAATTTTTGCAACATGCTACAGTATCCTCACTTATTTGCCACTGTACGGACAAATGTGGCAAATGCTTTTATTATTTTTTTATTCTTCTTTCTCTCTCATTTCTCCGTTAGTCTCACTCTCTCAGCCCAATCCTCTCCTCCCTCTCACCCCAATCCTCTCATTTGAACCCTAACCCTCTCCTCTGAACCCCAACCCTCACTACTCTTCCATGCCGGCGAAGGTGGGTTTCCGATTGAAGGTGGTTTTTTTTTTAGTGTGGAGGTGGGTTTTTGATTGAATGTGGTTTTTTTTTTAGTGGGTTTTTAGTTGAAGGTGGGGCGGTTGAAGGTGAGTGTTCGGTGGAAGGGTTTTCAGTTGAAGGTGAGTTATTTTCGTTGGGTTTTCGGTTGAAGGTGGGTTTTCGATGGAAGGGGCTTTCGGCTGAAGGTGAGTTTTTGGTTGAATAGGTTTTCGTTTGAAGCTACGTTTTCAGTTGACAGTCAATGGGTGGTGGTGATGAAGGTTTTGGGTTGGTGATTGGTTGAGGCAGTTGATGGGTCGCGGAGGATTTGACTGGGGTTTGGCTGGATTTGTTTGGGTTGGGGTTTGGCTGGGATTTGTTTGGGTTGTGGAGGATTTGGCTGGGATTTGATGGGTTTTGGTTTGTGCCGTGTGTGGTGGCTTGTGTTTTAGTTTGTGTGGCTTTTGTGGGTTTCAATTTGTGTCATGTGTGGGTTTTGGTTTGTGTAGTGGTTGGACTTCAGCTTTTCTGGAATGTGCAGTGGGTGGTGGTTGTGGCTAATTCGGCGGAGCTGTGGCCGGCAAGGCTGTAACTGGGTTGGATAGGTGGTTGTGTCGTTGATGGGGGAGAGTATAATATATTATTTTAATGCATAGTAAATATTATTTTAATGAATAGAATTAAATTATAAAACATCTGATAAATGAGATGTTGTAAAATGGTGTGGTAAAATAATAAAGTAGGGTTTTAGTGTGGTAAAATGGCATAATTTTTGCAACATCTGATAAAGATGCTCTAACACAATTATTGAAAAAGAAAGAAGAGGACAAAAAGTGGGATATAGCTTTTCTAATCCTGCTAATAAACTGTTCCACTTTTGCCATAAACTTTATACGGTGTTCTCCATCTCTCATACTACAATTTGGATTTGAATGGCCTCGGTACTAAAAGAAAAGTAATTTGACTTTTGAGTATAAAAGCCACAAATGCAACCAATAATACGTGCTTGGAAAGTAATGAAAGTCACAGCTCATTCGAGTTTTTAGTTTATTTTTGGTATTATTCATGAGTCTTATTGTTTTTTTGGTACTATTTATGGGTCTCACTATATTATTCAGTTAGTTTTTAGCTTTTTTTTAATAGTATTTTCAGTAAAAAGTTTGGTACTATTTATGGGTCTCACTATATTATTCAGTTAGTTTTTAGCTTTTTTCTATAGTATTTTCAGTAAAAAGTTTTCTGTTTTAGCTAAATAAACTGTTTCCAAATGGACTTAACAAATAATATTCTGAGAGAGAGAGAGAGAGAGAGAGAGAGAGAGAGAGAGAGAGAGAGGGACATTAGATTTTTCTTTATAATGTTTTAACTTGTGGAAAGGGAATCACTTTATCATGGACACTAATTATAACTAAAATTAGTTTATAACTTTGCATATGTACGGTACAATTAAAAATAATTATTGTTAATACAGACACATAAATATCAAATATATGTTTCTACCTACTTACCTAGCTAGTAACAGATAGTAAATATTCATAATATTATAAGTGATTTATAAATTTGAATTATTTTTACTTATACAAAAAATGGCTCATAAAAGTAAAATCATTCAAACTCTCTTTCCTTTTAATTTTATATATAGAGTTAGATATATGATCATGTTTTTTTGTGGTTCATTTACTTGTTTTCTATGCTCAGTTAACTCACTTGGAACAAAAATTTAAAAACATAGACAGTACACATGGCCCCAAATTAGACTCTAATTGAAATTCAATTTGAAATTTAATTGAATTTTCTCTTAATTTTGGCTATAGTAATGGTTTACCATTCGATCCATAAACTTATCTTTTATACATTATTTTAAACTACAAAAACTTGAATTTAAACAATTGATTGATGGCATGGCTATTAATCTTTGATCACTTCGAAATTTTACAAGCATGAAGAATATACAAGGATAATATAATCTAACGGTGGATTTGTCAAAATTTGAATCCAATTAAAAAAATTAAGTGGTGTAACATTGTTTATAGTTACAACAGGTGTAACTTGAACCCAACTCTATATATGGGTTAAGTTCACAGGGTTGGGTTCAAGTTACAGTTGGTGCAACTCTAAGTAATGTTACACCACCCAATAACTTGTTTATAGAATTCATATTTTAAAAATCCTACCGTTAAATTACATGTTCTAAATGTTCTTAACATTCATGTCAATTTTCATGTTAATTAAATATTATTTACCATTCGATTTATAAACTTATCTTTTATACATTATTTTAAACTACAAAAACTTGAATTTAAACAATTGATTGATGACATGGCTATTAATCTTTGATCACTTTGAAATTTTGCAAGCATGAAGAATATACAAGGATAATATAATCTAACGGTGGATTTGTCAAAATTCGAATTCAATTAAAAAATATTGAATGGTGTAATATTGTTTAGAGTTACACCAGGTGTAACTTGAACCCAACCCTATGAACCTAACCCATATATAGAGTTGGGTTTAAGTTACACCTGGTTTAACTCTAAGTAATGTTACACCATCCAATAACTTATTATAGAATACATATTTTGAAAATCCTACCGTTAAATTACATGTTCTAAATGTTTTTAACATTCATGTTAATTGGATATTATTTACCATTCGATCCATAAATTTATCTTTTATATATTATTTTAAACTACAAAAATTTGAATTTAAACAATTGATTGATGACATGGCTATTAATCTTTGATCACTTTGAAATTTTGCAAGCATGAAAAATATACAAGGATAATATAATCTAACGATGGATTTGTCAAAATTCGAATCCAATTAAAAAATATTAAGTGGTGTAACATTGTTTAGAATTATATTAGGTGTAACTTGAACACAACCCTGTGAACCTAACCCATATATAGGGTTGAATTTAAGTTACACCTAGTTTAACTCTAAGTAATGTTACACCACCCAATAACTTGTTATAGAATTCATATTTTGAAAATCCTACTGTTGAATTACATGTTCTAAATGTTCTTAACATTTATGTCAATTTTCATGTTAATTGGATATTATTTATCATTCGATCCATAAACTCATTTTTTATTCACTATTTTAAACTACAAAAACTTTAATTTAAACAGTTGATTGATGGCATGGCTATTAATCTTTGATCACTTCGAAATTTTGCAAGCATGAAGAATATACAAGGATAATATAATCTAACGGTGGATTTGTCAAAATTCAAATCCAATTAAAAAATATTGAGTGGTGTAATATTGTTTAGAGTTACATTAGGTGTAACTTGATCCCAACCCTATAAACCTAACCCATATATATATATATATATTAATTTTCTATGTTAACTTTTAAAAAAAAAATTAATTATCTATTTTAACTAGTCACATTTTCAAATATACCATTTAATAAACCATCAAAGCCATAAATGAACCAATCAAATTATTTTTGCTTAGCTCGAAAAGAAGACTGTTTATATATGATTATTTAAAAACATGCTGAACTTAATTTTACTTTTAGGACCAACTATTCAACAAACTAAAACCAAAAAAAAATAATATGTTTATGAAAAAATTGGTGAATATGAAACTTGGTTTGAGTATATATAATATTATATGTTTATTAGTGTATATGCATTAAATATCCTTATATAACTCTAGAAATTAATTATCTAAAATTTGAAATAAGTTTATATAATATCAAATTATTATTTGTAATTTACTGATAAATATAAATATTCCATTACATAGTAAAAATTATGTACATTTCTTTTTAAAATTTAATTATTTACAAATAAGATTGGTCAATATAATTTTTATTTGTTCATAATTGAAAGCTATTCTAACTAGTTAACTATAATAATTTCTCACTTGAACCTCTACTCACTACAGGAACCAGTTGATGACCTTTAGCAATCTGCGGGAGGAAATAGGTAAGTATTTTTTTTTCTCTAACTATTTAGTTAGTTGGCACGGTTTGCAAACAATATAAATTAGTAACACCTCGAGTCTTAGAGACTCGAATTCAGCACTCATACCTCGACCCTTTGACGCTCGGTTTTCATGGTTTGACGTGGCCTGATGCCACGTGGCATCCACATAGATCTCGAGTTTCTGAGACTCGAGATCTGCATGGCAGCCACGTGGAATGACACACAGATCTCGAGTTTCTGAGACTCGAGATCTATGTGGATGCCACGTGGATCTCGAGTCTCAGAAACTCGATTTTTATATGCCCCCATGTCCAGTCCCATCCGGTCATGTCACTGACAGGCAGGTGCCTTCTGGCGTGAACATGTTTTTACTGTATTACTTCTGGCGTGAACATTGCATATTTTTACTTTATTCTCTGCCAAGACTTAAGCCCGTGACTTCTTTATGTCACTTGGCTAAAGCTCCAACAGGAATTGCTTCTCTCTCAACTCATCCTCTCTTACTCTGCATTACTCCTCTCTCAACTCTCATACTCATTCTACAGAGCAGAACAATACTTCCCTCT